>NC_142064.1:1865000-1867500 GCF_059756535.1 Pantherophis guttatus
GAGACAGAGAGAGAGACACACACAGGGAGACAGAGAGACAGAAAGAGAGAGAGAGAGAGATAGAGACACACACACACACAGAGAGACACACAGAGAGAGACAGAGACAGAGAGAGACACAGAGAGAGAGTCACTGAGAGAGACAGAGACAGAGAGATAGAGACACACACACAGAGAGACACACAGAGAGAGACAGAGACACACACAGAGAGAGACAGAGAGAGACAGAGAGAGAGAGACACACACACAGAGAGACAGAGACACACAGAGAGAGAGAGACACAGAGGGAGACAGAGACAGACAGAGACAGAGAGAGAGACACACACAGGGAGACAGAGAGACAGAAAGAGAGACAGAGAGAGATGGACAGAGACACACACACAGAGTGAGACACACAGAGAGAGACAGAGAGAGACAGAGAGAGAGACACACACAGAGAGAGAGACAGAGACAAAGAGAGAGAGAGACAGAGGGAGACAGAGACAGACAGAGACAGAGAGAGAGACACACACAGAGAGACAGAGAGACAGAAAGAGAGACAGAGAGAGATAGAGACACACACACACAGAGACACACAGAGAGAGACAGAGACACACACAGAGAGAGACAGAGAGAGACAGAGAGAGAGACACACACACAGAGAGAGACAGAGACACACAGAGAGAGAGAGACACAGAGGGAGACAGAGACACAGAGAGAGAGACACACACAGAGAGACAGAGAGACAGAAAGAGAGACAGAGAGAGATAGAGACACACACACACACACAGAGAGACACACAGAGAGAGACAGAGACACACACAGAGAGAGACAGAGAGAGACAGAGAGAGAGAGACACACAGAGAGAGACAGAGACACACAGAGAGAGAGAGACACAGAGGGAGACAGAGACAGACAGAGACAGAGAGAGAGACACAAACAGGGAGACAGAGAGACAGAAAGAGAGACAGAGAGAGATAGAGACACACACACAGAGAGAGACACACAGAGAGAGACAGAGACACAGAGAGAGAGAGACACAGAGGGAGACAGAGACAGACAGAGACAGAGAGAGAGACACACACAGGGAGACAGAGAGACAGAAAGAGAGACAGAGAGAGATAGAGACACACACACACACAGAGACACACAGAGAGAGACAGAGACAGAGAGAGACACAGAGAGAGAGTCACTGAGAGAGACAGAGACAGAGAGATAGAGACACACACACAGAGAGAGAGACACACAGAGAGACAGAGACACACACAGAGAGAGACAGAGAGAGACAGAGAGAGAGACACACAGAGAGAGACAGAGACAGAGAGAGAGAGAGACACAGAGGGAGACAGAGACAGACAGAAACAGAGAGAGAGACACACACAGAGAGACAGAGAGACAGAAAGAGAGACAGAGAGAGATAGAGACACACACACACAGAGAGAGACACACAGAGAGAGACAGAGACACACACAGAGAGAGACAGAGAGAGACAGAGAGAGAGAAACACACACAGAGAGAGACAGAGACACAGAGAGAGAGAGAGAAACAGAGGGAGACAGAGACAGACAGAGACAGAGAGAGAGACACACACAGGGAGACAGAGAGACAGAAAGAGAGACAGAGAGAGATGGACAGAGACACACACACAGAGTGAGACACACAGAGAGAGACAGAGAGAGACAGAGAGAGAGAAACACACAGAGAGAGAGACAGAGACACACAGAGAGAGAGACAGAGGGAGACAGAGACAGACAGAGACAGAGAGAGATACACACACAGAGAGAGAGACACAGAGAGAGAGACACAGAGGGAGACAGAGACAGACAGAGACAGAGAGAGAGACACACACAGAGAGACAGAGAGACAGAAAGAGAGACAGAGAGAGATAGAGACACACACACACAGAGAGAGACACACAGAGAGAGACAGAGACACACAGAGAGAGAGACAGACAGAGACAGAGAGAGAGACACACACAGAGAGAGACAGAGACACACAGAGAGAGAGACACAGAGGGAGACAGAGACAGACAGAGACAGAGAGAGAGACACACACAGGGAGACAGAGAGACAGAAAGAGAGACAGAGAGAGATGGACAGAGACACACACACAGAGTGAGACACACAGAGAGAGACAGAGAGAGACAGAGAGAGAGACACACACACACAGAGAGACAGAGACACAGAGAGAGAGACACAGAGGGAGACAGAGACAGACAGAGACAGAGAGAGAGACACACACAGAGAGACAGAGAGACAGAAAGAGAGACAGAGAGAGATAGAGACACACACACACAGAGAGAGACACACAGAGAGAGACAGAGACACACACAGAGAGAGACAGAGAGAGACAGAGAGAGAGAGACACACAGAGAGAGACAGAGACACAGAGAGAGAGAGAGACACAGAGGGAGACAGAGACAGACAGAGACAGAGAGAGACACACACAGGGAGACAGAGAGACAGAAAGAGAGACAGAGAGAGATAGACACACACACACACACACAGAGACACACAGAGAGA
>NC_142064.1:1890000-1910000 GCF_059756535.1 Pantherophis guttatus
CACACACAGAGAGAGAGACACAGAGGGAGACAGAGACAGAAAGAGACAGAGAGAGAGACACACACAGGGAGACAGAGAGACAGAAAGAGAGACAGAGAGAGATGGACAGAGACACACACACAGAGTGAGACACACAGAGAGAGACAGAGAGAGACAGAGAGAGAGACACACACACAGAGAGAGACAGAGACACACACAGAGAGAGAGACACAGAGGGAGACAGAGACAGACAGAGACAGAGAGAGAGACACACACAGGGAGACAGAGAGACAGAAAGAGAGACAGAGAGAGATAGACACACACACACACAGAGAGAGACACACAGAGAGAGACAGAGACACACACAGAGAGAGACAGAGAGAGAGACACACACAGAGAGAGAGACAGAGACACACACAGAGAGAGAGACACAGAGGGAGACAGAGACAGAAAGAGACAGAGAGAGACACACACACAGGGAGACAGAGAGACAGAAAGAGAGACAGAGAGAGATGGACAGAGACACACACACAGAGTGAGACACACAGAGAGAGACAGAGAGAGACAGAGAGAGAGACACACACACAGAGAGAGACAGAGACACACACAGAGAGAGAGACACAGAGGGAGACAGAGACAGAGAGAGACAGCGAGAGACACACACAGTGAGAGACAGAGACACACACAGAGAGACAGAGAGAGATAGAGACACACAGAGACAGAGAGACACACACAGAGAGACAGAGACACACACACAGAGAGACAGAGAGAGACAGAGAGAGACAGAGAGAGAGAGACACACACAGAAAGAGACAGAGACACACAGAGAGAGAGAGACACAGAGGGAGACAGAGACAGAGAGAGAGAGACACACACAGAGAGACAGAGAGACAGAAAGAGAGACAGAGAGAGATAGAGACACACACACAGAGAGAGAGACACACAGAGAGAGACAGAGACACACACAGAGAGAGACAGAGAGAGACAGAGAGAGAGACACACACAGAGAGAGACAGAGAGAGACAGAGAGAGAGAGACACACAGAGAGAGACAGAGACACACAGAGAGAGAGACACACAGAGGGAGACAGAGACAGACAGAGACAGAGAGAGAGACACACACAGGGAGACAGAGAGACAGAGAGACAGAAAGAGAGACAGAGAGAGATAGAGACACACACACACACAGAGAGACACACAGAGAGAGACAGAGACACACACAGAGAGAGACAGAGAGAGAGACACACACACAGAGAGAGACAGAGACACACACAGAGAGAGACACACAGAGGGAGACAGAGACAGACAGAGACAGAGAGAGAGACACACACAGGGAGACAGAGAGACAGAAAGAGAGACAGAGAGAGATGGACAGAGACACACACACAGAGTGAGACACACAGAGAGAGACAGAGAGAGACAGAGAGAGAGAGACACACACAGAGAGAGACAGAGACACACAGAGAGAGAGAGACACAGAGGGAGACAGAGACAGACAGAGACAGAGAGAGAGACACACAGAGAGAGACAGAGAGACAGAAAGAGAGACAGAGAGAGATAGAGACACACACACAGAGAGAGAGACACACAGAGAGAGACAGAGAGACACACAGAGAGAGACAGAGAGAGACAGAGAGAGAGAGACACACACAGAGAGAGACAGAGACACAGATAGAGAGAGAGAGACAGAGGGAGACCGAGACAGACAGAGAGAGAGAGAGAGAGACACACACAGAGAGACAGAGAGACAGAAAGAGAGACAGAGAGAGATAGAGACACACACAGAGAGAGAGAGAGACACACAGAGAGAGAGACACAGAGAGAGACAGAGAGAGAGACACACACACAGAGAGAGACAGAGACACACAGAGAGAGAGAGACACAGAGGGAGACAGAGACAGACAGAGAGAGAGACACACACAGGGAGACAGAGAGACAGAAAGAGAGACAGAGAGAGATAGACACACACACACACAGAGAGACACACAGAGAGACAGAGACACACACAGAGAGAGACAGAGAGAGACAGAGAGAGAGAGACACACACAGAGAGAGACAGAGACACACACAGAGAGAGAGACACAGAGGGAGACAGAGACAGAGAGAGAGACACACACAGAGAGAGACAGAGACACACACAGAGAGAGAGACACAGAGGGAGACAGAGACAGAGAGAGAGACACACACAGAGAGAGACAGAGACACACACAGAGAGAGAGACACAGAGAGAGACAGAGAGAGAGAGACACACACAGAGAGAGACAGAGACACACAGAGAGAGAGAGACACAGAGGGAGACAGAGACAGAGAGAGAGACACACACAGAGAGACAGAGAGACAGAAAGAGAGACAGAGAGAGATAGAGACACACACACACAGAGAGAGACACACAGAGAGACAGAGACACACACAGAGAGAGACAGAGAGAGACAGAGAGAGAGAGACACACACAGAGAGAGACAGAGACACAGAGAGAGAGAGAGACACAGAGGGAGACAGAGACAGACAGAGACAGAGAGAGAGACACACACAGAGAGACAGGGAGACAAAAAGGGAGACAGAGAGAGATGGACAGAGACACACACACAGAGTGAGACAGAAACAGAGACACAGAGAGAGAGAGGCAGAGACAGAGAGACACACACAGAGAAAGACAGAGACAGAGAGAGACAGACAGAAAGACAAAGACAAAGAGAGACAGAAGAGAGACACACACAGAGAAAGACTGAGAGACTGAGAGAGAAAAAGAGAAAGAGAGACAGACAGACAGAGAGCACGAGAAAGATAGATGGAAAGGAAAGATACAGAGAGAAAGAGAGACAGAGAGACAGAAAGAGAAAGACAGAGAGAGAGAGAGAGAAGAGACAGAGACAGAGAGAGAAAGAAACAGACAGACACAGAGAGAGTCAGAGACAGAGACTCCGTTTTTTCCCCATTCAACCCAAGAGAAGGAAGACAGCTTTTTAAAAATGTTAAGCATGCTTAGGGCTGCCAAAAGAGAGGAAAAAGAATATCAACACAGAAATACAAAAAAAAAAAAAACCAACAAAAAAAAAAAAAACCCTAACCCAATACCATAAATAAAAACTACCCAGATGATACATCTTTCCCCTTTTTCTATAATCCCCTCACTAAGCAATTAAGATTCTGTTGAGACCCTTCAACCATATTTGGGAGTCAAAACTTCTACCGTCTTCTCACTCGTCGTCGCCACCACTTTTCAAGAGAGCGCGACAATCCCTCCAGGCGAAGCTGGTAGGGAAATCTAATGTGATGTCAACGTGAGGAATTGGGTAGCCCGGGTTTCAGCCTGAGAGCTGGCATCCGTCTCCTCGCTTGGCAGACAAAATGGCTGGCGAAGGAAGACACCTGAGAAATGAATCAAAGGGCCTCCGTACACTGACAAGCGGCAGAAATGCAGCGATAGCAGGATGAGTTTGGAATCGACAATGGAAGGAAGGCTTGTCAAGCAGCACTCGGGAGATCTCGGCCCACATCTTAACACACATGCACATGCACACACACACACACACACACACACACACAAACACACACACACACACAAAACCCCAGTGGGGTCCTTGGTGCTCTCGGAACTTAGTTACTTTCTTGCAGATGTTTCATTACTCAGCTAGGGAACATCATCAGTGATAGAAGGGAGGAAGAGGAGGAGGAGGAGGTGGACTCTGGGGTCCTTGATACTCTCTGAGCTTAGATGTTTTCTTGCAGACATTTCATGACCCAACTAGGTAATGTCATCAGTACTAAATGGAGGAGGAGGAGGAGTGTTGGGTCCTTGCTGCTCTCTGAGCTCTATTATTCTATATTCCATGTTCTATTGCCTTGTTATTGATCAGTGCTCCAAGCTGGGGAGCTGAGAAGTTAGTGTAAACCACCATGCCTAGACAGCCCTTCTGCAAGAGGTTTTTAAAGCACCTGCCATAAATTTAAGGCATCAACAGATGTCCTGCAGCCAGCAGACCTCTATGGAAACTCTTTCTTCTGAAGCTGCCAAAGTCACTCGGAAAAGAGCTGGAAGGGATTCTTGGAGGTCTTCTAGTCCAACCCCCTGCTCAGGCAGGAAACCTTATACAATTTGAGACAAGTACCTGTCCAGTCTCTTCTTGAAAAGCCTCCAGTGTTGAAGGAGCCACAACATCTGGTGTCAAGCTGTTCCACTGGTTAATTGTTCTCACTGTTAGGAAGTTTCTTCCTTAGTTCTAGGTTGGTTCTCTCTCCTTGGTTAGTATCCATTCATTGCTTCTTGTCCTGCCCTCAGGTGCTTTGGAGAATTATTTGGGGCAGCTCCTTAAATACAGGAATCCTGCTAACATGTCGCCCCAGTTCTTCTTTTCTCTAGACTAGCCAAACCCAAATCCTGCAAACGTTCTTCGTATGTTTTAGTCTCCAGGCCTTTAATCATCTTCTTTGCATTTAATCCAGAATCTCAACATTTTTTTTTTTTTTGGTAACGTGGTGGCCAAAACTGGATGCAATGTTCCAGATGTGGCCTTACTAAGGCTTTATAAAGTGGTACCAACACTTCAGGTGATCTTGATTTTATGCCTCTGTTTATATTTCTAGATCGGGACTCCTTACGCACAGTCACTCATGCCCTCGTCACCTCCTGTCTGGACTATTGTAACGCTCTCTACATGGGGCTCCCCTTGAGGAGCACCCGGAGGCTCCAACTGGCGCAGAGTGCGGCCGCACGGGTGGTAATGGGAGCGACATGGCATTTCCATGTAACACCCCTCCTGCGTGAGCTGCACTGGCTCCCGGTGGTCTTCCGGGTGCGCTTCGAGGTTCTGGTTATCACCTTTAGAGCGCTCCATGGCTTAGGACCTGGTTATCTACGGGACCACCTGCTACCACCAATAGCCTCCCACCGGCCAGTACGCTCCCATAGTGAGGGACTCCTCCGGGTGCCGTCGGCCAAACAATGTCAACTGGCGGCCCCCAGGGGGAGACCCTTCTCTGTGGGGGCACCTACGATCTGGAACGAGCTTCCCCCGCAGATACGGAGGATCCCGGATCTGCGCACCTTCCGTCGTGCGCCTAAGACTTTTTTATTTCATCAAGCTGGCCTGGCCTAAATCTTCTCCCCTTTTAAATGTAAATTTTAATTTGTTTTAAATTATGGGGTATTTTAATTTCAGCCAAATTATTTAATTCGTTTTTAATCTATTTTAAATTTTTGTATTTATGTGTTTTATCTTGTGGCTGTTCACCGCCCTGAGTCCTTCGGGAGAAGGGCGGTATAGAAATTTAATAAAATAAAATAAAATAAATAATAATAAATATACAACCAAAGACTGAATTAGCTTTTCTGGCTGCTGCTGCACATGGCTGGCTCACATTTAAGTGATTGTCCATTAGGACTCCAAGCTCCGTTGCTTCTTGTCCTGCTTTCAGGTGCTTTGGAGAATAGCTTGACCCCCCTCTTCTTTATGGCAGCCCCTCAAATATTGGAAGACTGCCATCATGTCCCCCCCTAGTCCTTCTTTTCTCTAGACTGGCCAAACCCAAATCCGGCAACCGTTCCTCATATATTTTCGTTTCCAGGCTTTTAATCATCTTAGTTGCTCTTCTTTGCACTTTTTCCAAACTCTCAACATCCTTATTTGTAATGTGGTGACCAAAACTCCTTCCTGGTGTGACCTTACTAAGGCTTTACAAAGCGGTACTTTATAAAGCTGGCTCCTCAAAGATTGTGGAGATAAAAGAAAAGGAGACCAAAAAAACAAAGACCCCCCCCTCCACCACCTCTTGCATCTCTTCCAGGCTCTCCGCCAAATGTGCCTGCAAACGCCGTCATTATGCAAAGCATATTACCGCAATCCAGCCCCAATGGCGCGTGGAAGGCGAGGGGGATCGTGTGTCAAACAAGCCGGCTAACAAAGCCGTCGGAGAAGTTCATCCTTGCCAGCTCGCTGCTCTTCTGACTTCTGCTAGAGAGAAACAAACAAAGACATCTGTAGGTGGCCTCCTGGGCTTGAAGCTTTGGGGTGGCAGGTTGGCATCTAAGCTGGGGAGGGGGGGGGCGGCGGCTGATCCACAGAAGGAGTGGGACGCCATTCTTGGCTGTCGATACAGGCGCTTCCCATGTTAATGAGTTTGTCGCCCGCAGGGACTGCCTGGTGAATCGCAGCAGCTGGCGGTGCTGGATGGACCAGCCATTCCAGGTCAGACACTGCTGCTTGTTCCTGACAACGCGGGTGTAAGTATCTCCAGATGGTTTGGATGAAGCTGCTGGTGATCTGCACATTTTAGGCAGAGAAGCAGAATAATAACAGAGTTGGAAGGGAGACCTTGGAGGTCTTCTAGTCCAGCCCCTGGCCCACGCAGGAGACCTTATTTCACTTCAGATGAATGGCTGTCCAGTCTCTTCTTGAGGGCCTCCAGTGATGGAGCAGCCACAACTTCTAGAGGCAGCTTCTGTTCCACTGATAAGATTGTTCTCACTGTCAGGAAATTCCTACTTAATTCTAGGTTGGGTCTCTCTTGAATGTCTATCCAGGTCCTGGTTGTCCCAAAGGTGTTTTTTTTCAAGAGGCAACTGGACTTTCTGGTTTTTCTTTGAAGACGTTTCGCTTCTCATCCAAGAAGCTTCTTCAGCTCTGACTCCCACCATCCAGTCAAGAGCTGAAGAAGCTCCTTGGATGAGAAGCGAAACGTCTTCAAAGAAAAACCAGAAAGTCCAGTTGCCTCTTGAAAAAAAAGCCCCTTTGGGACATCTCTCTTTAACGATCTTCCACTGTTATTTCTTGTCCTGCCCTCTGGAGCTTTAGAGAATAGGTTGAGCTCGTCTTCTCTGTGATACCCCCTCAAATATTGGAAGATGCTATCATGTCACCCTCCCTTCCCTTTTCCCCTTCCTTCCTTCCTTCCTTCCCTCTTTCTCCTTCCCTATCTCCCCCTCCCTTTCCCCCTTTCTTCAATCCCTTCCTTTCCTTTCCTTTCCTTTCCTTTCCTTTCCTTTCCTTTCCTTTCCTTTCCTTTTCCCCTTCCTCCCCTCCATTTATCCTTCCCGCTTTCTCTTTTCTTCCTCCCATCCTTCTTTCCTTCTCTCTTTCTCCTTCCCTATCTCCCTCCCTTTTCTTTTCCCCCTTTCTTCCATCCCTATCCTTCCTTCCTTCCTTCCTTCCTTCCTTCCTTCCTTCCTTCCTTCCTCTCCCTCCCTCCCTTACCTTTCCTTTTCCCCTTCCTTCCTTCCTTCCTTCCCTCTTTCTCCTTCCCTATCTCCCGCCTCCCCTTTCCCCCTTTCTTCAATCCTTTCCTTTCCTTTCCTTTCCTTTCCTTTCCTTTCCTTTCCTTTCCTTTCCTTTCCTTTCCTTTCCTTTCCTTTCCTTTCCTTTTCCCCTTCCTCCCCTCCATTTATCCTTCCCTCTTTCTTCTTCCTTCCTTCCTCCCATCCTTCTTTTCTTCTCTCTTTCTCCTTCCCTATCTCCCTCCCTTTTCTTTTCCCCCTTTCTTCCATCCCTATCCTTCCTTCCTTCCTTCCTTCCTTCCTTCCTTCCTTCCTTCCTTCCTTCCTTCCTTCCTCTCCCTCCCTCCCTTACCTTTCCTTTTCCCCTTCCTCCCCTCCTTCTTTCCTTCCCTCTTTCTCCTTCCCTATCTCCTTCCCTTTTCTTTTCCTCCTTTCTTCCATCCCCTTCCTTCCTTCCTTCCTTCCTTCCTTCCTTCCTTCTTTCCTTCCTTCCTCTTCCTCCCTCCCTCCCTCCCTTATCTTTCATTTCCTTTTCCCCTTCCTTCCCTTTTCTTCTTTCCTTCCCTCTCTCCTTCCCTCCCTCCTTCCTTTGCAGGACTCATGGAAGAATAATAGCCCTCCCAGAGAGCATTGTCAGTGGTCTAGGGAAATTTAACTGATCTCAAAATCTTCAGCCAGGATCAGAGACCTAATTCCCCCTTGATTCAGGCCCTGACCTGTTCTGGGTATTTCTTCTTCCATAAAAGAGAAGATTTGTAGCTCAGGGTTGAACTGTGGGTTGCTCAGTCCTCTCTGAGCTTGGTTGTTTTCTTGCAGACGTTTCATGACCCAACTAGGTAAAATCATCAGTGCTTGTGAGGGTGGGCTTTGCTCGCTATTTAAATACAGTAACTTGCCCTGCCAGTGTTGGGAGAAGTGTGGAGTTCTCCGTGATAGTTCCTGGATGAGGCTATTGCTTTCTCCTTGTTTGTCTGGTGTTAATCCCTGCTTATCTTGTCATTGGTTTATCTGATTGTTGATCTATCCTCTCCAGCAACCAACTCCCAGATAATGCCAAACAAAAGTTTGCTCCCCCACTGCCAGAGTACCAGAGTAATTCCATAAATGAAGTCAGTGCAGGTCACAACACCTAGCGAATGTGGTCCGTGTGTGGAAGCCAAGCGAGATCATTGAGAATTGGGCTCAATTGAAGGTACCGCCATTATCCACGATTTTATCAAACTGAACCTTGCCTCCTGAACGGCTTGAATCCAATTGAATCATTCCACTTTCCGTCTTTGCTCACTAGTTCAAATCAGACCGTGGCTGATTTGCACCCCCTGAAGAGTTTAGCCTTGAGCTAAAATAATTGACTTCCTTAAGTATCAGAAAAAAGGGTATTTCAGAGAAGACCGTCCAGTCCCTTCTCTGGGCTTTCGGAGAGCAAGATTTTCCTGCGGGAAGAGCAGTGGTGTAAGCGGAGAGGGAGTCCTGACGAAAGAAAACATTTGTAGCTCAGGGTTGAACGGTGGGGTCCTTGGTGCTCTCTGAGCTTGGATTTTTGGAGACATTTCATGACCCAACTAGGGAACACCATCAGTGTTAGAAGAGAAGGTGGTGTGGGAAAGGGGGAGGAGGGAAAAGAAGAGGGGGAGGGGGAGGACTGTATGCTCCTTGGTGCTTTCTGAGTTTGGTTGTTTTCTTGCAGACGTCTCATTAACCAGCTAAGTAACATCATCAGCGCTAGAAGGGAGGACAGTTTTAATCTTGATTTGTATATTGTTTCCATAATCAATGAACTACCAACTCAAACAAACACATTATTGATAAATAACAGCTTAATCAAGGAACCGTCAAGTACACTCCTACCAATAGTACGCTGTAGTACGATCAGTACGCTGATGATACTCAGCTGTACATCTCCACCCCGGACCACCCCAATGATGCCCTTGACGTGATGTCCCGGTGCCTGGAGGCCATGCGGATCTGGATGGGGAGAAACAGGCTCAGACTCAACCCTCCAAGACCGAGTGGCTGTGGTTTCCGGCATCCCAGTATAGTCAGCTGGTTCCATCGCTGGCTATTGGGGATGAGATCTTGGTCTCCTCAGAGAGGGCTCGCAACTTGGGTGTCCTCCTGGATGCACGGCTGTCTTTAGAAGATCATGTGACGGCGGTGGCCAGGGGGACTTTTTATCAGGTTCGCCTGATTCACCAGTTGCGTCCCTTTTTGGACCGGGACGCCTTGCACACGGTCACTCATGCCCTCGTCACCTCCTGTCTGGACTACTGTAATGCTCTCTACATGGGGCTCCCCTTGAAGAGCACTCGGAGGCTCCAACTGGTCCAGAATGCGGCCGCGCGGGTGATTCTGGGAGCGACACGGCGCACCCATGTAACACCTCTCCTGCGCGAGCTGCACTGGCTCCCGGTGGTCTTCCGGGTGTGATTCAAGGTGTTGGTTACCATCTTTAAAGCGCTCCATGGCTTAGGACCTGGGTACTTACGAGATCGCCTTCTGCCACCGACAGCCTCCCACCGGCCAATACGCTCCCACAGAGAGGGACTCCTCGGGGTGCCGTTGGTCAAACAATGTCGACTGGTGACCCCCAGGGGGAGGGCCTTCTCTGTGGGGGCATCTGCCCTCTGGAATGAACTGCCCCTGGAGATACGGAGGATCCCCGACCTACGTACCTTTTGCCGTGCCCTTAAGTCTTTACTGTTCCAACAAGCTGGGCTGGCATAAGCATGAATTTTAATGGTTGTTTTAGGTTTTTTTTAATAATATCGGGGCCAAATTATTTAATATATTTTTAAATTGCTTTTAAATTTTTTGTATATGTGTGTTTTAGTGTTGGCTGTGCACTGCCCTGAGTCCTTCGGGAGAAGGGCGGTATAAAAAATTAAATAATAAATAAATAAATAAATAAATAAATAAATAAATAAATAAATAAATACTAACAGGGCAAGCTACTAATACATATACAGAGAGCAATGCCCATTCCCTTCTAGCATTGATGATTTTTTATTTTTTTTATTTATTTATATGCCGCCCTTCTCCGGAGACTCAGGGCAGCTTACAATGCGCTAAGCAATAGCCTTCATACTTTTGTATATTCATACAAAGTCAGCTTATTGCCCCCACAATCTGGGTCCTCAATTTACCTACCTTAGAAAGGATGGAAGGCTGAGTCAACCTTGAGCCTGGCGAGATTCGAACTTACAGTAATTGCAGACAGCTGGTGTTAAATTACAGAGCTCTGTCTGTTGAGCTATCCAGGCTCCTGTTCCCTAGTTGGGTCATGAAATATCTGCAAGAAAACAATCAAGCTCAGAAAGCACTAAGGACTCCACAGTCCTTCCTCCTTCTCCTCCTCCCCCTTCTAGAATTGATGATGTACCCTAGCTGGGTCGTGAAATGTCTGCTAGAAAATAGTCAAGCTCAGAAAGCATTAAGGACTCCACAGTCCTTCCTCCTCCCCCTCCTCCTCCTCCTCCTCCTCCTCTCCCCCCTTCTGGAATTGATGATGTACCCTAGCTGGGTCATGAAATGTCTGCTAGAAAACATCCAAGCTGAGCACCAAGGCCCCCACAGTCCTCTTCCTCTTCCCCTCCACAACCCCCCCCCCTTCCTTGTAGGCACTAGTTGGCTCATGAAACTTCTGTAAGAGAGCACCAAGGACCCCATCGAGAGATTGTCCTTTAAACAAACCAGTTGCATCCCATCATTCTCTTCTAACCAACATGGCTAACCTTTGTAAAACTGCTGTCTTGGCCTCCAAAGCAGCAAATAATTATTATTATTGGTTAATCTTTAGTGAGATTCACAGCCTTTGAGGCTGGTTAATAGCTCAGCAGCTCGAGTCCTAACCAAGGACCTAGGAACTGTTAAGGTATTGTTATTTTTTTTTTATTATTATTATTATTATTATTATTATTATTATTATTATTATTATTATTATTATTATTATTATTATTATTACCCAAGGAGGTTGTTAATTCTCACGGAGGCTGGAATTTTAACTTTCCTCCAAGTTCTGGATCCGAGCTGCAGCACTGCCCTTTCCTGCCACCGTTTCTAAGCCACTCTGATTTCCAGCTGTATAAATAACATCCATTCTCCTGTTTCCCAAAGTCAAACCGTCACTTCTGGCCACTTCATCCCTCGTTGGGTCTCCAAAATCCCTTTCCAAAGCTGCCTTTTATTGAGCTGTCACACATTCGAGGGCCCCAGGTAGGTTTAGCCAGCAGCTGCCCCATGGACAGCAAGGCAGATGTGACCTTTGAAGGGCCCCCTGGAGCTGCCCTGAGCCAGGACCCACAACCTGCCATTGAGCCGAACGTTGCATGCCGGATTTTGTTGCTGTTTTGCATCTGACGTCTGGAGGGGCGTCTCTATTTGCCAGAGCAATTTCAGCTCCGAGAGCAGTTAAGGCAGCTGCTTGAGAGCCCCAAAGTAGTTTGATAAATTGCAATCAGTTGTTGTTGTTTTTTTCTTGTGAAAGAAATAAGGTTGAGTAGGCAGCAGCCACCGACAAGGCAATTCATGTTCTGGCACATCTGGATTTATGCTGCAGGCAGTTTCTCCTTTTCTTTCTTTGCAAACTGGATTCTTGTTTGGGAGAGCCAGTGAGCTAGGGATCCAGTGAAAATTATAGGTTTTGAAGCTTTTGGGTCCCTGGACCTTCTCTGAAGGACAGCTCCAAGGTACGTAAAATCTGAGAGAGTTCCTGGGGAGGCCTATGACAATTCCCTGTGCCCAACTCACCACAGCCAACTCACTACAGCCAACTCATCACTGCCAATTCGCAGCAGCCAACTCATCACGGCAACTCACCATGGCTAACTCACCACAGCCAATTCACCAGGGCCAACTCACCATGGACTACTCACCATGGACAACTCACCATGGCCAACTCACCACAGCCAACTTGCCACAATCAACTCATCACTGCCAATTCACCATGGCCAACTCGCCAGGGCAACTCATCACGGCCAACTCACCATGGACAAATCACCACAGCCACTTTGCCATGGACAACTTGCCAGGCCAACTCACCAGGCTAACTCCCCACAGACAACTCGCCACACCCAATTCACCATGGCCAACTTGCCATGGACAACTCATCATAGACAACTCACCACGGACAACTCGCCAAACCCAGCTCACCACACTCAACTTATTACACCCAACTCACCATGGCCAACTCATCACTGTCAACTCACCATAGCCAACTTGCTGTGGGACAAGAGTTACACCATTATCAAAGAAATGGTGGAACAGAATCATTAAAGAAAGGATGCAAAAGGAGGGACAGAATGAAATGTGAATGAAGCAAAAATTAAAATATTTTTTTATTTGTTTTAAATAATTAAGTAGAATTCTTAAATTGTCCCGCAGCGAGTTGGCTGTGGTAATTTATCCCATTCCCTTCCTAAGAGGCAAATCAGGGGAAATCTGGCAGAAACTAGGAACAGAGGTCATAGAAGTAGGAGAGGGGTCTTAGGATCCCAGGGCTGGAAGGGTCCTTGGAGGTCTTCTAGTCCAACCCCCTGCCCAACCAGGAGACCTAACACCATTTCAGACAATGGTTATCCAATCTCTTCTTTAAAACTCCAGTGTTGGAGCATTCACAACTTCCGGTGGCAAGCTGTTCCACTGATTAATTATTCTCACTGTGAGAAAGTTTCTCCTTAATTCCAGGTTGCTTCTCTCCTTGGTTTATTTCTATTCATTGTTTCTTGCCCTGCCTTCTGGTGCTTTGGAGAATAGGCTGACCCCCTCTTCTTTGTGGCAGCCCTCAAATATTGAAAGATGCTATCATGTTACCCCTGGTCCTTGTCTTCTTTTTAGTTCATCAAGTTGGGTTTCTTTCCTCAAGGCTAAATATGCTCAATTTTTCACTCCAGACGTTCTTAAAGGCCCTGGTCCCCCTCCCTGCCCTTCTCTGGATCTCTACATCCTTTCTTCTTCAATTCTCAAACCAACTGGCTGTGATACTGAAGGTGGGACCTGCCCAGAGCAGAATAAGGGAGATAGATTGCTCCCTAGGACTTGGCAGTAGACTTTGATGGATGCCGCCTAAAATAATGATACACATATTATATCCAGGGTATTCTGTCAACCTATTCAGAACGCTCCCTGGCCCCAAATGAAATAAGGTTACTTTATCAAGATTTCTTCTTGACAAATCCAAGCGGACTTCTGATAAATGATCACTGCATGATTTGCTCCTGAATCTTCTCCGATGTTGATGTCACTCTGACTGGTCCAGATCTTCTCCTTTCTTTTTGGAGATGGGGACGTTTGCTATTGTCCATCCAAATGCTTCCCTGTTTTCCAAGATATTTAAAAATAAGGTATCCACTGAACATTTTTTCTGTCAATCTCAAACTTCAGGCTTTCCCTTTCAACCTTCCCTAGTATCCTGTGAGTTGTGTTTGTCACACTCTTTATCTGCTAATCATACTCTCTCTCTCTATCTACCAGTCTTTTCTTTCTGTCTTGAACATCCCTGAAGAAGCTCGTTCTATTATATGGGGTCCTTGGTGCTTTCTTGCAGATGTTTCATGACCCAACTAGGTAACATCATCAGTGTTAGATGGGAGGAGGAGGAGGAGGAGGAGGAGGAGGAGGAGGAGGAGGAGGAGGAGGAGGAGGAGGAGGAGGAGGAGGAGGAGGAGGAGGAGGAGAAGAAGAATAATTTCATTACCCACCTTGGTAACATCATCAGTGCTGGAAGGGAGAGGAGGAGGAGGAGGAAGAAGAAGAAGAAGAGGAGGACTGAGGACTTCTTGGTACTCCCTGAGCTTGGCTGTTGTCTTGCAACCACTAGGTAACATTTTTTATTTTTATTTTTATTTTATTTTATTTCAAATTTATATACCGCACCTTGTACAGCCAGATAAAAACATACAATACAAACATTAAAAACAATTAAAAGAATATGTATTAATTTGGCCCAATTTAAAAAGACAAAACTTCATCAATGCTAGAAGGGACTTGGGTTGGCTTTTTGATTATATGCAGTGGCTTGCCTTGTCAGTGTTGGTAAGGGTGGTCTTGGTAGAACCTTGATTAGGCTGTGGTTTATTGTTACATTGTTTGTCTGGTTTGGTAGTTCCTTGATTAGGGTATTGTTTACTGCTTGATTATTGGTCTAGTATTAATTTAGATAGATAGGAATGGCGTGGTGGCCTAGAGGTGAAGACACTCGCCTCCCTCTTGGAAGGTTGAGAGTTCAATCCTAGGCAATGGCAAATGTTTCTCTATCGGGGCACAAGGAGAAAATATCTGCTGTGAACTCCATGTAGGCATCAGGAAGGGCATCTGGCCAGTAAACACTCAGCTTTATTCACTTGCCCTGACTCCACCCCGAATAAAAGGATTAAAGGGTTAAAAGAAAAAAAAAGATAAATAGATGATAGCTAGCTAGCTAGCTAGCTAGCTACATAGCCACATAGCTAGATAGATAGTTAAATAGATAGATGATAGATAGAGATAGATGGATGGATGGATGATGGATGGATGGATGGATGGACGGACGGACGGATATGGATGATAGATAGATAGATAGATAGATAGATAGATAGATAGATAGATAGATAGATAGATAGATAAATGGATGGATACGGATGATAGATGATAGATAGGGATGGATGATAGATAGATAGACAGACAGACAGACAGATGGATGGACGGATGGACAGATAGATAGATGGATAGATAGATAGGCAGGCAGATGAAAGAGAGAGAGAGAGATGACAGATAGATAGATGATAGATTTGTGTATATATAATCCTTCTCTCTCTCTCTCTCTCTCTCTCTCTCTCACACACACACACACACACACAGCTTCAATCAAACCCTTGTGGCTGCCTTTTAAGCATGCCCCTCACGTTAGGCACATGCCAAAAAAAAAAACCCAAAACAAACCCCACCACCAAGGCTGCTCCGAAATCCTACTACTCGTCTTATGTGCGCTTAAACTTCTGCCCCCTCGGATCGATCGCGCATTCCTGCCGGGCTGTTTTCATTTCATAATATTTATCGGGCCGGCTTTATTGTCAGAATCATTGCAGTTCAACGTCCTGCATGGATTTTATGCCAGCTTGACTTAGTTGGGCTGGTTTTTTAACGCTCCGTCCGCTCAGCACCTGCCCGTTTGGGCCTGCCTAGACGCATTTCAGAAGGAAAGACCGTCTCGCACGGGGACCGTGGAAAGAAATGATGAGTGGGGCCTCCGTGGCTTCTTTGACCGGAGGAAAGAGAAAAGACACAATCCCTGCATTTGTTGCGGACTGAAAATCCTGCATGGAAATTTTTCCATACAAGAATCGACCAGCGAGTTACATCTGTATCCTATAGATACATGATGGCGAATCTGTGGCACGCGTGGCACAGGTGGCACACAGGGCCATGTCGCCTGGCACACATGGCAGCACCCATTCCTCTTCCGAATTTCTGGTGGACACATGCGCACTGGCCAGCTAGTTCTGGTTACTATCGTGATATGTGCGCGCGACAATCAGCAGGCCTTCGCGCATATGGCTGTGCCAGAAACCAGAAGCTCAGCCAGCCAGCTGATTGTCCCGCACACATGCTCAGACTAGCTGGCTGGTGTGCATGCATGCACCAGAAACCAGAAGTTTATTTCCTGTCATGCGCATGCCCACTGGGCAGCTCCTCTTAGCGCGCACGCACACCGACCATGCCATCGACATCCGCTGTCCAGGATTCCAGGTTGGAGGCTGTTCATGCCGGCAAAGCAGTGCTGTCTCTTTGCCTGCACCACTTCCTCTGCTCGGGATTTGCCTTACTGGGGGTGTGGGGAAGAGAAAGTTCCTGTGTGTGTGGGGGGGGGGGGAAATCCTCTTTGCAGAGGCAGCGGCAACTCCTCCTCCTCCTCCTTCTGTCAGCCTCGCTGTAAATCTCAGGGTTTGCCTTATGGGGGGTGGGGGGGGAGAAAGGTCCTGGGAAAAAGGGAGACCTGCTAGGCCCAAAATGGGGCAGGGGGTTCTGCGTGCATATGTGGGGTGGCGTGGGTGCATGCGCAGTGGGCGGGGCGCCTAGGGGGCATTGCATTATGGGTGTTGGCATGCATGCACATGACACCCCCCCTGCGACCCCTGCTTTTGCCACATGATGCCAAAAAGGTTTGCCATCACTGCTATAGGTAGTTAGAATATAGCAGAGTTGGAAGGGATCTTGGAGGTCTTCTAGTCCAACCCCCTGCTCAAGTAATAACCTATGCTATTTCAGACAAATGGCGGTCCAATCTCTTCTTAAAAACTTCCAGTTGGAGAATTCACAACTTCTGGAGGCAAGCTGTTCCACTGGTTAATTCTTCTCACTGTCAGGAATTTCCTCCTTAGTTCTAGATTGCTTCTCTCAATAGAATAGAATAGAATAGAATAGAATAGAATAGAATAGAATAGAATAGAATAGAATAGAATAGAATAGAATAGAATAGAATAGAATAGAAAGCAGAGTTGGAAGGGACCTTGGAGGTCTTTTTGTCCAACCTCCTGCTTAGGCAGGAAACCCTACACCACTTCAGATAAATGACTGTCCAATCTCTTCTTAAAAACTTCCAGTGTTGGAGCATTTACAACTTCTGGAGGCAAGCTGTTCCACTGGTTAATTGTTCTCACTGTCAGGAAATTTCTCCTTGGTTAGTTTCCATCCATTGCTTCTTGTTTTGCCTTAAGGCACTTTAGAGAAAGGGTTGACCCCCCCTCAAATACTGGAATACTGCTATTATGCCACCTCACTGCTTCTTTTCATTAAACTAGACATACCCAATTCCAATTCCATAGCCAAAAACTCTGGTGCTGGAGAAGGTCCCTTGGGCTACAAGGCGATCCAACCGGTCAGTCCTAGAGGAGATCAACCCTGACTGGTCTTTCGAAGGCCAGATCCTGAAGATAAAACTTAAATCCTTTGGCCACCTAATGAGAAGGAAGGAAGGACTCCCTGGAGAAGAGCCTCATGCTGGGAAAGATTGAGGGCAAAAGAAGAAGGGGACGAGAGGGAACGAGGTGGCTGGATGGAGTCCCTGAAGCAGTCGGCGTGAGCTTCAATGGTCTCTGGAGGATGGTAGAGGACAGTAAGGCCTGGAGGAACATTGTCCAGGGGGTCACGATGGGTCGGACACAACTTCGCAACTAACAACAGCAACAACCCAATTCCTACAACCGTTCTTTATAGGTTTTAGCCTCCAGTCCCCTAATCCTCTTGGTTGCTCTTCTCTGCACTTTTTCCAAAGTGTCAAGATCTATTTTGTAGAGTCAGGTCAGTAACAATAACAGTAACAGTAACAAAGTTGGAAGGGACCTTGGAGGTCATCTAGTCCAACCCCCTGCTCACGCAGTAGACCTATACTAGAGATTCGAACCGCTGAACTGCCGACCTTTCTGATCGACAAGCTCAGCGTCTTTGGGAATGGGAGGGGGGGCTCTTTTACATGGTCTTTTGAAAGGGGGGAACTGTTAGAGGGACATGTTTGTTATCCCTGGTTGACAGACTTGGATAGTCAAGCAAACAGCTTGACTAAAATCTATTCCCTCAGCCAGACTTCCTAATGGTTTAGCATTTCAATGTTAAGCATTTAGTCTTTCAGCTGTTACCTTTTGTACTTCTTGATTTATGATATTTTTGTAATAGATTTTTCTGTAATTTTGCAAGCTGACCGGCATGATTAGCCAAGCGGCTGTCTTGCATATATTCTCAGCCAATAAGAAACAAACAGCCAGTTAGAGTTTAGAAAATTCTGTGTATCAAGACAAAAAAAAGCAAATATTGAAGTTCAAGAAATACCTCCAAATGGCAAGATCTGGAATTTCCATGAAGGATTGAGAGAAGCACAGCTCTTACGACACTCTTCATTTATGGGGTGGGGGTGGGGGGTTTCGTGAGAAAGAAGTAAGGGCAAAATTCAGTGACCTGCAAGGGAGGTCCTAATACCCCTCTATAAAGCCTTAGTAAGACCACACCTAGAATTCTGCATCCAGTGTTGGTCACCACACTATAAAAAAGATGTTGAGACTCTAGAAAGAGTGCAGAGAAGAGCAACCAGGATGATGAGGGGACTGGAGGCTAAAACATACATGATGAACGGTTGCAGGAACTGGGCATGGCTAGTCTAGGGAAGAGAAGTGTTGGATGCTTATCCTACGGTTGGGTAGATAATATATAGAAAACTATGTTCTGTAACTTTAACTGCTACAAGATGACTAATTGGCTGTGCTAAGCAGACATAAAAGAAGGCAGGAAGTTCATTCACTTCTGCTCCTGCTATTAGAAGGTTGAACTGCTGAAAGGAACCGTGTCAGTGTTACTGAAGAGAACTGGAATTGTAAGCAAACTATGTGTTTGTGTTGAACCGTGATTATTTGAAGAAGTGTTATCTTTGTTTTGAGAAGCCAAGTTTTGTTTTACTACAAGTAAAGACTGTTTATTCTTCTTTAAACGTTCAGAGTCTGTGAGTATCTGTGTGTTTTGCTAAGCAACGTATCTATTCACGGTCTGGCCAGACAAGGAATAATGGATGGAAACTGACCAAGGAGAGATTCAACCTGGAAATAAGGAGACATTTTCTGACAGGGAGAACGATCAACCCATGGAACAGAAGTTGCCTTCGGAAGTTGTGGGAGCTTCATCACTGGAGGCTTTCAAGAAGAGACTGGGCTACCATTTGTCAGAGATGGTGTAGTGTCTCCTGCTTGGGCGGGGGGTTCAACTAGATGACCTCCAATGTCCCTTCCAACTCTTATTCTATATTAGGTTTTGTATTGGGGATTTATTTCTGCAAGCTGCCCAGAATCGCCATCAGCAAGTTGGGTGGCCATATAACTTATATATATATAAATAAACTGCAGTGAGAGTCACACAGTTCGGCAGAAATGGTACCGTCTCTATCCGCCCACACCTGAGAGCTTTTTTCCCTTCTCTCTTCCTCAAGACGTCTGTCTACGCAGAGATGGCCCACTGATCTGATGGAGAAACACAGCTCAGGGTGGGTTGAGACGAAGAGCTTTTGACAGTCAGAGTAAAGCTGTACATTCATTCTATTGTCAGAGGCCCCTTTATTGAAGTTCACAGGTTCCGTGATCAATGGGACGGAAAGAACTCCGAGATCTTAAAGCGATGCATGAAAACTAGAGCAGAACTGATAGGTTCATCCATCCGGGCAGCCGATTCAAAGTGCTTCCTTCTTGATTTGGATCCCTGGCCATTCAACCGTGTCTGCAGTCTGGAATTATCAGAAGACCTGTCCCAAAGGGCCTCTTTTTTTCCCTCTCCAAGAGGCAACTGGACTTTCTGGTTTTCCTTTGAAGACGCTTTGCTTCTCATCCAAGAAGCTTCTTCAGCTCTGACTGGATGGTGGGGAAGTGAAGGATTTATACTCCTTGCAGACAGCTGCAAGGATCTTCGGCCAACACAACATACGTGCAGTGGTGGGATTCAGCCGGTTCGGGCTGGCTCAGATGAACCAGTTGCTAAATTGCTGGCTGGCCCCGCCCCTCCCCTCCCCTCCCAGGAGTCCCCACGCACCCCATTTTGTCTCCCAGGTAAGTGCAGGGAGGCCTCCTAGGCCCAAGATGGCCTGTTTTTGCTCCCAGAAGGCTGCACGGAGGCCTACTAGATGCAAAGGGGGGCAAAGGGGGGTAGTGCCCCCCCCATGGCCCGTTTTTGCTCCCAGGGGGGTGCAGGAGTCCAAATACTACCTGTCACACACCCCTGGCCACGCCCACCCAGCCGGTCATTAGGGCAGAAAACCAGTTGTTAAATTATTTGAATCCCACCACTGCATACATCCAGTTTGTGCACCC
>NC_142064.1:1915000-2002500 GCF_059756535.1 Pantherophis guttatus
GATTCTATGATCTCTCTCCTGCTTCTATGAACTCTGATCCTAGTTCTTGCCAAGCCCTTGATTTTCCTTCCACGAAGCCTCTCGGATTTTTCATACCTTGAAGCTGCTTCAGCCAGGGTCAGAAAAAGTGGGGAACAATAACCACAGCTGGCTGGGGAATTCTGGGAGTTGAAGTCCACCCCTCTTAAGTTTGAACAAAACTCTTCCAAACGAAATGCCTATGGAAATTTTCCATCCTCCAGGTCATGGTTGCCCCAAAGGTGCTTTTTTACAGAAAAGCAACTGGTCTTCCTTGTTTTTTTTTTTTTTTTCTTTTGAAAACATTTTGCTTCTCCTCAGAGAAGTTTAACTGATGAAGAACCAAAGAAGAACCTGGATGAGAAGCGAAATGTTTTCAAAGAAATGTCTGTGGAGGTTCTCCATCATCCAAGTCCTGGTTGTCCCAAAGGTAAGGTGACCAATCGTCCTCCTTGAGGGAGGACAGTCCTTCTTTTGTAAGTCCTGCCCTCTCTCAAAAAGTGTCCTCCTACATGTCTTCCTTTTCGACATTTAAAGATTTATCTGTAAATCTCCGTATTCGATCGATGCCGATCCGATCTGTTGCGTGTGATGTGACGTATTTGTATTTGGCATGACGATTCGTCAAGGCTCGGTACAGTGCGGCGAGATGCAATTATGAGACACATGTGCTCTGCTCAGGAGAATTGTTTTGAGAGAGTGCGCTGCGCGCAAGAGTGCGCCAGGGGTGGGTTCTAATTTTTTTTACTACCGGTTC
Source organism: Pantherophis guttatus (assembly GCF_059756535.1). Classification (NCBI taxonomy): domain Eukaryota; kingdom Metazoa; phylum Chordata; class Lepidosauria; order Squamata; family Colubridae; genus Pantherophis; species Pantherophis guttatus. The sequence continues at coordinate 1,915,776 of NC_142064.1, forward strand.
TGTGGGCATGGCTTATTTTATGGGCGTGGCTTGATGGTCATGTGACAATTCTTTAGGATTTAGCAGAAGTACTGGTCTACCAGGCTTTTAACTGCTTGCAGAGCTGTACCGGTCTACCCATTTGTTTTTGGAGGCACTGGTCTACTCATTTATTTTTGGAGGCACCGGTCTACCACCAAACTGCCTTTTAACACTGATCAGCTGTGGGCGGCCCTTTGAAGCCCCGTGGCAAGAGTTTAAACAGTTTTTCCTTCTAGCCCATCAGTTGGGACTCAGGAGGCAGCAATAGATTGGGGGTGGGGCCAAATAGAAGGTAAGAATAATGCGGGGGAGGGGAAGGGGGCAGAACCGGTTCGGTGATGTCATATCGTCACCGCTACCGGCTCAGCCAAACCGGGCTGAACCGGGAGGAACCCACCACTGGAGTGCGCCATGTGCAAGTGACTTTGTTAACTTCTTACCAAAACACGACACGGCACACACGTACGCATTAGACTCATTGTTTCAATGAATAAAATGTTTCTTTTATTTACGATATTTTTTTTCTTCAATTTATTCGTGTCCTCCTTCTCATTGTAAAAAAGTTGGTCACCTTACCCAAAGGTGCTTTTTTTTTTCAGGAGGCATCTGGACTTTCTTTTTCTTTGAAGACGTTTCGCTTCTCGTCCAAGAAACTTCTTCGAGCTTCAAGAAAGTCCAGTTGCTTTTTTTGGAAGAAGCAACTTCGGGTGTTCCAAAGTAAAATCTTCTTCAAAATCCATTGCTCCACTCCACACAGAGACCCAGAAAAAGAGAGATACATACACCCCCTTTTTTAAAGAAGCACTTATTATTCTCTCCAGCATCTCCCTGGCTTGGTTCACAGCTCTGCCAGGGAGAATCACACCTTCCTTCTCAAGAGATGCTTAAAGGAGCCCAGCAGAGGAGGATAATGACTTTGAAACGTGGTGTGATAAAACACGTGTGGCCTTCGCAGGCCAATTTCTTCATCCTGTTCTCAGACGGAAGGCCTGCGGCATAAATCAAGGTCCCTCATTATCAGCTTGTAAAGTAATACCTCGTTGCCTCTTTCTATGGACTAGAAGCTTAAAGGCTGGCCATGCATTGGAACTGTCTCATTCACACACACGCACAAACTCACACACAGAGTTCACTTTTTTTTTTTTTACCCGGCAGCAAAAGCTGGCTTTTCTTTTTTCTTTTCTTTTTTTCCCTTCCTCCTTTGTCCTACTCACTTTTGAATAAGGTGACACCAGCAAGAGCAAGAAGTCACTCGTAAAAAAAGAAATTGGGCCAAGCGAGGATGAAAAAGCAGGCCGAAGTTGCTGGACTGGTTCTCAGGTTGCTATTATTATCAGAATCACAGAGTTGGAAGGGACCTTGGAGGTCTTCTAGTCCAACCCCCTGCTTAGCTAGGAAACCCTACACCACTTCAGACAAATGGTTATCCAACCTCTTCTTTAAAACTTCCAGTGTTGGAGCATTCACAACTTCTGGAGGCAAGTAGTTCCACTGGTTAATTATTCTTAGTGTCAGGAAATTTCTCCTTAGTTCTAGGTTGCTTCTTGATGAGTTTCCATCCGTTGCTTCTTGTCCTGCCCTCAAGTGCTCTGGAGAATAGCTTGACTCCAGTGGTGGGATTAAAGTAATTTAACAACCAGTTCTCTGAGCTAATGATTTCTTCCAACAAGAAGTTTGCCACATTGCTCAGAAAGTTAACAACCCGAAGTGGTGTGAACTGGCTGAATTCTACCACTGCTTGACTCCCTCTTCTTTGGGGCAGTCCCTCAGATATCGGAAGACTGCTATCATGTCTCCCCAAATCCTTCTTTTCATCAGACTAGACATACCCAGTTCCAGCAAACGTTCTTTATATGTTTTATCCTCGAGTCCCCTTTGTATTTCATGATCTTCTCCAGTTCTTTCTCATCTCTTCTGCTCTCTCCAGGTACTGCCACATCCGCTATCCAGACTTTTTGGTCTTTCTTACCGACAATTGTTAAGTCCAGAGTGTTATGTGGCAGGTACCTGTCTATCTGACTGAATTCTAAAGTCCCAGAGCAGTTTAACTTCTTCACTTTCTATGAATTTCTCTATTTTACGGTCCCACCAGTTCTTGCTTGCAGTCAAATGATATTTCTTGCAGATCTTCCCATGTGCCATTGTTGCTACTTTGTCGTGCCGCTGCTTGTAGTCAGTCTGGGCGATCTTCTGTCAGTAGGTGGTCCGCTGTTTCTTCAGCTTCTTTGCAGAAGGGGGCATTTGCTGTCTGTTGCTGTCTTCTCCATTCTGGCTTTGTATGCATTGCTTTAAAAACTTGGTCTTTTCCAGCCAGAGTTAGCCCCTCCATCTCTTTCTTTAACTCCCCTGCTCTGCTTATTACTACAGATAATGCTTAACTTATGACCATAATGAAGCACAGGATTTCCATTGTAAGTCCCGATGATCGTAAGTCATGGCACTCATGTGACCAGACCCAAATTTTGTAACTTTTTTCATAGCAGTCATTAAGTGAATCCATATATTCCTATGGATGGTTTTTTTTTTTCTTTTTTTTGCTGGAAACCAACCCAAAAGCCAGGAAACTGTCTAAAACATTGTAAATCGTGCTCACATGACCTCAAAATGCGGCAACCTTGCTTGCAAAAGTGAGCTGGTTGCCAAGCAACCAAAATTTGTGTGCAGCCATGGGAGTTTTGGAACCAGATCATAAGTAGCTTTTAGGGTGTCAGCCATAATTTTGAATGGTTACTAAGCATCGGTCATTAAGTGAGGACTGCCTGTATTTTATCCCAACTTTTAGATTTATCTTATATATCAAAATATTGTTTTATATATATATATATATATATAAAAACTCAAGGTATGTTGCTACCTGGCATTTAATTTGCACCAGGCCAGATGCAAGAGATAACCCTCCCACGCCCCACCCCTGACCGAAAGGGAGCCCCTCTCTCCTTCCAGAAAGAAGCTGGGTCAGAAAAGGACTGGGGATGATGGGAGTTGTAGTCCAATGCCTCTGAAAAGCACAGCTTGGGAAAGGGTACCCGAGTGCCGTACAAATCGTCCTTCCATTCTCACCTCTCGGAAAACAAAATTCAGAACCGACGTGCACACCGGTGCCTCCGCCCCTCAGCAACACAGCCCCTTGTTTAGAAATGGGGTGGGGGGTGGGGTGAATGGGGAGCCCCCTCCCCGCAGAGGATGCTCTCAGGAGCAAAGAGACCCTTTTGATATCCGTCGACAGCCCATCTTGGCTAATTGCCACCGATGTCTCCATTCCCCATAAATTTGTCTAATCTGTTTTTTGAACCCAGCTACGCTATTATCCCCTGTCAGCAGAAGCCTTGGAAATGCCAGGTTTAATTAAAACAATCTTTTATGTTACGATCCGCATCTCATTTCCTCTACCTGGTGAGAAATGGGGCTCGCCTCCATCAACAATTGAACTTTTAAGAGTGCTGCGCTGGGCAAAACGGGCAGACCCACTTCGGTAATTAAAACTCCGGGTCTCTGAATCACGCAGGGATCCGAGTTCAAGGCAGAGGCCAGCCGAACAAAGCCTCCCAACAAGGGGCTGGAGCAGGGAGCAGGTTGGGGGAACTCAGAACAGCCCCTCCTGGGGACCCCCGAAGGATGCAGATAGAAGAGAACCTTTACAACTCAAGGTTGAACTTTGGGGTCCTTGGTGCTTCCTGAGCTTGGTTGTTTTCTGGCAGATGTTTCATGGCCCAGCTAGGCAATATCATCCGTGCTAGAAGGAAGAAGGGTTTGCAGAGACAAAGAGGAAGAGGAGGGAAGGGGGAGAGATGGGCTGTGGAGTCCTAGGGGCTCTCTGAGCTTGGTTGTTTTCTTGAAGACGTTTTGTGATCCAACTAGGGAACATCATCAGTGCCAGAAGGGAGTGGCATTTGGGAGGAGGAGGAGGAGGGAGGGGAGGGGGGAGGCGTGGGGAGGAGGAGGAGGAGGAGGAGACTGATGACTGTTAGGTCCTTGGTGCTCTCTGAGCTTGGTTGTTTTCTTGAAGACGTTTTGTGATCCAACTAGGGAACATCATCAGTGCCAGAAGGGAGTGGCATTTGGGAGGAGGAGGAGGAGGGAGGGGAGGGGGGGAGGCGGGAGGAGGAGGAGGAGGAGGAGGAGACTGATGACTGTTAGGTCCTTGGTGCTCTCTGAGCTTGGTTGTTTTCTTGAAGACGTTTTGTGATCCAACTAGGGAACATCATCAGTGCCAGAAGGGAGTGGCATTTGGGAGGAGGAGGAGGAGGGAGGGGAGGGGGGAGGCGGGAGGAGGAGGAGGAGGAGGAGGAGGAGGAGACTGATGACTGTTAGGTCCTTGGTGCTCTCTGAGCTTGGTTGTTTTCTTGAAGACGTTTTGTGATCCAACTAGGGAACATCATCAGTGCCAGAAGGGAATGAGGTTTGCAGAGAGGAGGAGGAGGAGGAAGACAAGGAGGAGGAGGAGGAGGAGGAGGAGGAGGAGGAGGAGGAGGAGGAGGAGGAGGAGGACGACAACGACAACTATGGGGGTCTTTGGTGCTCTCTGAGCTTGGTGCTATTCTTGCAGATGTTTCATGACCCAACTAGGGAACATCATCAGTACTACAAGGGAGTGGGGGTTTGCATTCAGTTTATAGAGTGGATTGCCCCATTAGTGTACAGGTACTCCTTGACTTACAACCACAATTGAGCCCAAAATTTCTGAGACTAAGTGAGACAGTTGTTAAGTGAATTTTGCCCCATTTTACAACCTTTCTGGACACCGTTGTTAAGGGAATCAAGGTAGTTGTTAAGTTAGTAACACAGTTGTAACGGGAAGGGAATCTGACTTCCCCACTGACTTTGCTTATCAGAAGGTCGCAAAAGGGGATCACATGACCCCGGGACACTGTGACGGTCATAAATATGAGCCAGTTGTCAAGCGTCTGAATTTTGATCCCGTGACCATGGGAGATGCTGCAACAGTTGTTCAGTGTGAAAAATGATGATAAGTCACCTTTTTCAGAACTCTTGTAACTTTGAAGGGTCACTAAATGAACCTCGTTGTAAGTCGAGGAGATCAGCCCAACGGGTGGGCCAAAGAGAGGCTTCGGGCCAAACCGAGACCCAGCAGCAAAGCCTGCCAACGCTTTTGAAGGCTACACGGTGAAGAGATGGAGCATGGATGAGTGTGACCTCAACACAGGCAACACAATATCCGAAATGGGTTCCTTGTGCGGGAGCCAAGTCCAAAGACAGTGATGTACGACGTCCCTGTATACAAACGCCTGAGTGGCAACCTCTTTTCCCCTTGGCTTTGTAACAAGGGATTAATCAGAATAGAGCTGGAAGGGACCTTGGAGGTCTTCTAGTCCAACCCCTTCCTCGAGCAGGAGACCCTATACAATTTGAGACAAATGGTTCTTAAAAGCCTCCAGTGATGGAGCACCCACAACTTCTGAAGGCAACGTCTGTTCCACTGGTTAATTGTCCTCACTGTCAGGAAGTTTCTCCTTAATTCCAGTTTACTTCTCTCCTTGGTTTGTTCCCATCCGTTGCTTCATGTCTATGGAGATTCTCCGTCCTCCAGGTCATGGTAGTCCCAAAGGTGCTTTTTCAGGAGGTAACTGAACTCTCTTGTTTTTTCTTTTGAAGACATTTCGCTTCTCATCCAAGAAACTTCTTCTGTTCTGTCCCCGTCTCACACACGCACACAAACAGACAGCCGGGGGTTAAATAAACTGGCAGACAACCAATTCTTCCGATAAGAAGCTTGACAGCAACCCAGTAGCTGCTTGCCAAGAACTTTACTCATAAACAAAATACACACAGTTCAAGAATTGTCCAGTTCGTAAAATAAATCCAAGGCCGATAATGTTGTTTCCAAAGATGCAATGTGTCTCGATAGTAGTTAGTTTTGTCCGTCACAGAGTCTGAATGGCCACCTCACCCCCTTTTATACCCTGTGGGGTGTGGTCCAGTGACTCAGCCTAATCTCTGGCACGCCTTTTATTCTGTTGCGCGCGCTTATCTCTGCGACACTGCCGAGGATCCAGCCAAGACTCATCTCCCTCATCACTGTCCACCTGTGGCTGCGTGGACGTGCTTGGCCCCGGCCCTATCTCTTGCCCTTCGGCAGACACCGAAGGCATTGCCAGAGAGGAGGGTCCTGGAGAGGGAGGCCTTGCCAACTCCTCTCCTTCACTCTCGGAGTCCTCTCCTGCCGATGACACAGGCTCAGAGCCACAACATCTTCAGTTCTGACCAAAAGGTGGAGGATGGAAGGATTTACACTCCTTGCAGCCAGCTGGCCATTTGCATCCTTTTAGAGAGATGTTGAGACCACCTGGACGATCATCTGTATCCTCAGGGTCACCTGAGTGGTGCAAATGGGTGTGGAGCCTTCTTGGAACTGCTGAAGGGACGGCATTGTAGGCAGGAGATAGATGATGTCGTATCCCTCCCCTTCGGTTGAGAGAGGGCAGTGCTGGGATTCAGCCAGTTCGGGCCAGTTCAGTCAAACCGGTTGTTAAATCGCTGGCTGGCCCCACCCCGCGGGGGGGAGTCCCTCCGCACCCCATTTTGGCTCCCAAGTAAGTGCAGGGAGGCCTACTAGGCCCAAAACAGGGTGTGGGGGATGCGCCCCCCCATGGCCTGTTTTTGCACCCTGGGGGGTGCAGGAGGCCGAGTGCTGCCTGTCATACCCTCTGGCCACGCCCACCATGGCCACACCCACCCAGCCGGTCATTAGGGCAGAGAACTGGTTGTTAATATTATTTGTATCCTTACGATTTATATTGATATTGTTTCCTGATTGCTTATTTGTACCCTATGATTATCATTAAGTGTTGTACCTTATGATTTTTGATGAATGTATCTTTTCTTTTATGTACACTGAGAGCGTATGCACCAAAGACAAATTCCTTGTGTGTCCAATCACACTTGGCCAATAAAAAAAAATTCTATTCTATTCTATTCTATTCTACTCTCTATTCCATATTACTATGCTATTCTATTCTATTCTATTCTATTCTATTCTATTTTCTGTTCTCTACTCTACTCTACTCTACTCTACTCTACTCTACTCTACTCTACTCTATTCTATTCTATTCTATTCTATTCTATTCTATTCTATTCTATTCTATTCTATTCTATTCTACTCTCTATTCCATATTTCTATGCTATGCTATGCTATGCTATTCTATTTTCTATACTCTACTCTACTCTACTCTACTCTATTCTATATTGTTCTATTCTATTCTATTGAATCCCACCACTGAAAGAGGTCTGTTCAATTTGGACACAGATGGCTTCTTTGACTTCTCTTCTCAAACCAGCAGTCCTCTCTGTCCAAAATGTGGATTCTGCTGTCTTCAAAAGAGCGGCCTTTCTCTTTCAAATGAAGATGGACTGCACTAAATAAACTGTCAAGGACTACCTGTATAGTTTTTCAAACTTATTGTATTAGGTGTGGCATACAGATTAACAGTAACAGAGTCAGAAGGGACCTTGGAGGTCATCTAGTCCAACCCCCTGCTCACGCAGGAGACCTGTACTAGAGATTCGAACCACTGAACTGCCGACTTTTCTGATCGACAAGCTCAGTGTTTTAGCCACTGAGCCACCTAATCAGGCTGAGCCACCTAGTCAGGCATACATACATACATACATACATACAGAAGGTCTGGTATAGAACAGGTATAAAGCAAGATTAACTCCCCAAATTCCTTTGCATTTGTCACCCCCCACCCACCCCAAGAAGCTTTTTTACTGGAGAGAAATGATAGTCGCACAAACTTGACCAACCTACCATGATTTATTGACTTTTCCTGAAGGAGAAGCTAAATTAAACACAAGAGGAGAACTTGAAAAGGGGGATTTTGCTTGTCGATGGTTTGCTTGTGCTCGCTTGATGGAAAAAATTAAAATTGGATAAGAAGAATTTTGATTTTACAACCGGATTTTTGAACCGGATCCTTATACCACCAGTGAGCATGTTATTGCTAAGAGGCACAAATTTTAATTGAAAACGAATATAGAAGATGAATATGTTAAAGTGCATGATTAAATGGGCAAAAAAATTTCATATAATACCATGCTTGATCAAGGGGACTCAAATTCACATTGATTTTTCAATTTGAAAGACAATTTTGATAAGTTGATACATTTAAGCACCTGATTGGGGTTGGACTAGAAGACCTCCAAGTTCCCTTCCAATCCTAGGATTCTATGAAATATTCTATACATTGTCACAGATGTATAATGGTGTGTCAAATATATCTTGGAAACGTAATCCATCTGAAAGTCCTTTTGATCGTGTTTGGTGGACATGTAAGAAAGGAAAGAATGATTGGAATCAGATACGTAATTTAATTTAGAGAAGTCTAAAAAAAATACAAAACTTACAATTGAAACTAGGATCCTCCTCCTCCTCCTCCTCCTCCTCCTTCTCCTTCTCCTTCTCCTTCTTCTTCTAGGCTTGATAGATTAGAAGCTGGGGAGAGAGAGAAAACATGGACTTTGTCTCTATATTTGATCAGAGCAGCGAGACTTCCGAGTGCCCAGCGATGGAATCTACACAATGGAAGGATGAATTGTGAAATTAATGGATTTGGCAGAGGTGAGGTGGTGAAAATAACTACCTTGATTAAAGAAAGAGTTTTAATGAGCTTTGTTTCTACGTGGAGACCACTTTGGGACTTTTGGCTTCGAACTGAATGAAACGAAATTTAAATTTGGGGATTTAACAATTAGAACTGTTTGTGAGTAAGAAATATCATAATATGTACTATTCATTTCATCTCTCTATCTCTCTCTGTCTATCTATCTACCTATTTATCTATCTAATTTATCTATACACACACACGCACACACATATATACACAGACACTCAGACACACATTATGTGTGTGTATATATATATATATATATACATGCACACACACACACATACATATACATATATATGTTTTCTGAGGTTTTCGTGGGTATTTGTATGTAGGTCTTTGGTTATTCGGGTTTTCTCCCACGTAAAATTGGAAGTACCTTGGCGACGTTTCGACGAAGTCTCATTCGTCATCTTCAGGCTGGTGTCTTCGGCCTTGTGCTTCTAGGAGCAATGTGTGATTGTGGTTGTTTCTTCTTTTTAACTGCCAGTGGGGGTATGAACTGATTGGGTGGGAGCATGGCTATGTTCTGATTGGGTGGAGGTGTGTTCTGATTGGGAGGGGGCTTGGCTGTGCTCTGATTGGGTGGGGGGTTGGCTGTGCTCTGATTGGCTGTGGGTGCGTTCTGATAGGGTGGGGGCTTAGCTGTGCTCAGGTTGGTCTGACTTGCAGAGGGATTTGAACTCATGACCTGCATTGTTGTTGTTTGGCTCCGCATTCGTGGTCGTGCCACATCTTCATGGAGTGTGTCAGTTTGCTTCATGTATAGATTGGAGGGGTTTAAAGTGGTTAATGATGCAGCTGTGGTCTGGCTTCCGGTTTGTGGTCGTGCCTCATCATCGGTGTGGGTGTGGGTTTGCTTTTTGCGTGGATGTGTGGAGGTGACATCCTGTGTGGTTTTCATGAGTGTGGGTCTGGTGTTATTCTTTGTGTTTGGGATTTGTTTGTCAATAAGGGCGGGTTTCCAAATGGCTGGTAGGCGGGAGATGATACCTCCTGCCTACCAGACCCACAAGCTGCTCGCCTGTAGCAATAACTCAAAAGGCAATCAAGCTGTTCAGCCTCTCACTGCTTCCAAATAACGCAGTAACATTTGGAGATGGTCCTAGATTTTATTTCCTGGAAAAGGTATTCTTTATTCTTTATTCTTTATTCCTTCTTTCCTTCCTTCCTTCCTTCCTTCCTTCCTTCCTTCCTTCCTTCCTTCCTTCTTTCTTTCTTTCTTTCTTTCTTTCTTTCTTTCTTTCTTTCTTTCTTTCTTTCTACATACATATATACATACATACATACATACATACATACATACATACATACATACATACAATTTATTGGTCACCCAGCTTATCGCAAGGTAACTCTGGGTGGCTTACAATCATAAAACATTTTTTAAGATGTTTCGCTTCTCATCCAAAAAGCTTCTTCAGTTCTGACAGAACTCCACCATCCTTTACCATTCAGTCAGAACTGAAGAAGCTTTTTGGATGAGAAGTGAAACATCTTCAAGGAAAAACAAAAAGTCCAGTTGCCTTGTGAAAAAAGCACTTTTGGGTGACACCCACAAACACTGTTGTGTTTGAAATGCTGTCTTCTTTTTAGGGAAACCATGTTCTGCCCACTTTGAACCAAACTTTCAAGGCAAGCAAACATTCGTATGTTTAAACCACCATACGAAAGGAGATGGCATAAGGAAGCCATAATTAAATTGCCCTGAATTGAGTGGCAGATTACAAGAGGAGGAACAGGATTCAGGAAGCCAAGGAAGAATGATGACTTATTTAGTTATCGGTTTGTTTGTTTATTTATTCAATGTATATGCCACCCGTTTCATTATGCAGCGATTCTGGGCGGCTTATGTTGGAAAATGGTTGTGCAAGCATGAGGAAACCTTACTTTTTTTATATTTTCAAAAGGGAGACATCCAAGAGAGCTAGGTTTAAGAACATAATAATAATAATAAGACATCCTGCTAAACGTCTACATTCAAATAGGCCTGCAGCCATTTCTAAACGCTGGCTGGTCTCTTTGGTGAATTATGCAATTTTTCTACAAATTTACTTAATTATCCTTACTGAGACTAAGTGCTTTGAAGAGGCTTCCAGGAAGCCTGCAACTGAATTCACAAAGGAGGAAGAGGGGGAAAGGAGGAAGAGGGGGAAAGGAGGAGACTGACTACAGAGGGGAGATTAAAGGGAGCCTGCAAAAATGAAAATGTTACATATAGGTAGTCCTCGACTTACAATAGTTTGTTTAGTGACTGTTCGAAGTCAGAACGGCAATGAAAAACGTGACTTACAACCTTTTTCTCCTTGAGGAAGAAGGTATTTCTCTTCTCATCCAAGGATCTTCATCGGTTCTGACTGGATAGTGAGGAGGATGGGGGGGGATGAGTCAGAACTAATCCCTCAGTCTCCCCCCCCCCGCCCCCCATTATCCTGTCAGAACCGATGAAGCTTCAATCAGAATAGAGCTGGAAGGGACCTTGGAGGTCATCTAGTCCAACCCCCTGCTCAAGCAGGAGACCCTATCCCATTTCAGATCAGGTAGCCATCCAGTCTTTTCTTAAAAACCTCCAGCGATGGAGCATTGACAACTTCTGGTGGCTTCAGAGCTGAAGAAGCTTCTTGGATGAGAAGTGAGACGTCTTCAAAGAAAAGCCAGAAAGTCTAGTTGCCTCTTGAAAAAAGCACCTTGGGGACAACCCTGACCCGGAGGACCGAGAATCTCCACAGACATTCTGGTGGCAAGCTGTTCCACTGGTTAAGAATCGTTATGTCTTATTCTTCAAGGAAATACATAGTCCAGTTGCATTTTGGGGGGAAAACTCTACCTTTGGGACAACCTCAAAGGTGCATTTTTTTCAAGAGGTAACTGGATTTTGTTTTGCCTTGAAGACATTTCACTTCTCATACAAGAAGCTTCTTCAATTCTGACCGAATGGTGGAGGATGGAAGGATTTATATTCCTTGCAGTCATCTGGTCGTTAGCGCTCTCTCTGAGAGTTGTTGAAGTCACTTAGCATCTTCTTCTTCTTCTTCTTTTTTTATTTATTTGATTTATATGCCGCCCTTCTCCGGAGACTCAGGGCGGCTTACAATGCGTTAAGCAATAGCCTTCATACTTTTGTATATTTATACAAAGTCAGCTTATTGCCCCCACAATCTGGGTCCTCATTTTACCTACCTTAGAAAGGATGGAAGGCTGAGTCAACCTTGAGCCTGGTGAGATTCAAACTTACAGTAATTGCAGGCAGCTGATGTTAATAACAGTGCTTTAGTCTGCTGCGCTACCAGAGCTCTTTGAGACAACCATGACCTGGATGGCTGAGAATCTCCATAAACTTGACTTACAATCATTTTTCATGCTTATGACCATTGAGGCATTCCCACAGTCACGTGATCAAAATCCAGACTCATGGCAAGTGGCTCATAGTTACGACGGTGGCAGTGTCCCAGGGTGCAACCTTCTGACAAGCAAAGTCACAGAGCAAACCACATTCACTTAACAACCTTACTTAACAAGGGCAGTGATTCACTTAGCAGCTGTGGCAAGAAAGGTCGTAAAATGGAGCGAAACTCACTTAGCTACCTCGTTCGGTGACAGCAATTTTGGGCTCAATTGTGGTCATAAGTAGAGGGTTACTTTTATTAAATTGTGCATGGCTTTTTGAGATGTACGATGCTGCTCTTCTTGTCTTACAATGAAATTAAATGTGGAGAAAAGTAAAGTCTTACACTTAGGCAAGGAAAACCAAAAGGACACATACAGACTGGGTGAAACCAGACTTAATAGGAGTGACTGGGAAAGGGATCTTGGAGTCTTAGTGGACAACCAGCTAAATATAAGCCAGCAGTGTGTGTTGGCAATGAAAAAAGCCAATGCAATCCTAAATTGCATTAACAGAGGGATACAATCAAGATCAAGGGAGGTACTAATACCACTCTATAAAGCCTTAGTAAGACCACACCTAGAGTACTGTATCCAGTTTTGGTCACCACCACCAATAAAAAAGATGTTGAGGTTCTGGAAAGAGTGCAGAGAAGAGCAACAAAGAGGATGAGGGGGCTGGAGGCTAAAACATATCAAGAACGGTTGCAGGAACTGGGCATGGCTAGTCTAGTGAAGAGAAGGAGCAGGGGAGACAGGAGAGCATCTTCCAATATTTGAGGGGCTGCCACAGAGAGGAGGAAGGAGGTCAAGCTGTTTTCTAAGGCACCCAAAGGCCAGACAAGGAATAATGGATGGAAACTGATCAAGTTAATCTGTGTTTTCGGCCAAAATATTTAATAATTTTAAGGGATTTTTAATATTTGTATTATCTGTATTTTATCTTGGCTGTTCACCGCCCTGAGTCCTTCGGGAGTAGCGGGGTATAGAAATTTGATTAAATAAAATAAATAAATAAATAAAATAAGGAGAGGTTCAACCTGGAAATAAGGAGGAATTTCCTGACAGTGAGAACAATCAACCCATAGAACAGAAGTTGCCTTCGGAAGTTGTGGGAGCTTCATCCCTGGAGGCTTTCAAGGGGAGACTGGGCTGCCATCTGTCAGAAATGGTGTAGGGTCTCCTGCTTGGGGGGAGGGGGTTGGACTAGATGACCTACAAGGTCCCTTCCAACTCTGTTAGTCTGAATATATCCGAGATGATTAAAGACCTGGAGACTAAAACATATGATGAACGGTTGCAGGAACTGGGCATGGCTGGTCTAGTGAAGAGAAGGACCAGGGGAGATATGATAGCAGTCTTTCAATATCTCAGGGGCTGCCATAAAGAAGAGGGAGTCAAGCTGTCCTCCAAAGCACCTGAAGGCAGGACAAGAAGCAACGGATGGAAACCAATCAAGGAGAGAAGCAACCTGGAACAAAGGAGAAATTTCCTAACAGTGAGAGCAATTTACTAGTGAAATAGTTTCACTTTAACAGTTTCAGTTTTAACTTTAAGTTTGTATCTATTGTGCGCTCTGCAAGAAAACAAGAAATAAGGAGAAATTTGAGAGCAATCAACCGATGGAACAGAAACTTCCTTCGGAAATTGTTGGAGCTTCATCACTGGAGGCTTTCAAGAAGAGGCTGGACTGCCCTCTGTCAGAAATGGTGTAGGGTCTCCTGCTTGGGCAGGGGGTTCGACTAGATGACCTCCAATGTCCCTTCCAACTCTGTTAATCTGTTATTCTGCTTTTTAACCTGGGTAATTGGTGAGAAAAATTCCCACCTAAATTCTGGAGAACATTTTTGGATCCAGACAGAGAGCAGCTTCTACAACAAAGCTGGACAGGTTCGTACAAAACGTAATGTCAATCCCATACAAAGAAAATCTATACAAGATTTTCTATAGATGGCATCTCCCACCGGCACGTTTGGCTAAAATGTTTCCAAGTATATCACCAATGTGTTGGAAATGCAAGACACAAAAGGGGACATACTACCATCTCTGGTGGTCGTGCAGGAAGGCACAACACTACTGGCAGGAGATTAAGAGAATAATTGAGGAAATAACAAGGCAAAAAGTAGAAATGAAACCAGAATTTTTCCTATTTGGAATGACTACACCACAATACACTAAAGAGATAAAATATCTTACCATCCACATTTTGATAGCGGCACGTATAGTGTATGCTCAAAATTGGAAATCCGAACTATTACCAACAGAAGAAAAAATAATTGCAAAAATAACCGAATGTGCGGAGATGGATAAGCTCACTAAGGAGCTTCAAGAAAAAGAGGATACCGATTATTATTTAGTTTGGCAAAGATGGTACCTATGGCTAGAGGGAAGGATAGGGCCAACAACATAGGATATCAGGAGAACTCAAATTAAGAAACATAGAACTAGTCACATGAGAAGAGTTGTATGATGGTATAAACAAATGGTTAACATGACTGTAGAAAGATATAGCTCAAAATGTATAAGGTATATCAAAGTGAAAGCAAATTAATCTGAAAACTGTAAGATAAAGGAAAAATAAGGGAAATAGAAATTAACCACTGATGCGAGAGTTTCTTAAGAGCTAGTCGATAGACTTCTTGTTTCATTTTTGTTCTAGTACTGTGTTAATGTATATGTGTTCGTATGTATTTGTGTTTTACGTCTGTTTATGTTAATAATATATATATATATATATATATATATATATGAACCGTAAGTATTTTTTCCCCCACAAGTACATAAACATAAATGATGTTATTCATTTTTGCAACCTGGAAACAACTAGGCAGACTAAAGAGTGATCATATTTTTAAAAGCGCTCTGATGCTTCATCTCAGAAATGAGGCCGTGAGTATTTTTCTCTTTTGCAAAAGCTGCTTTCCACTTCAAACTCTTCACAATTAAAAAGACAGCAATGGTAGGATCACTATTACATGTTCTAATCTAGCCAATCCTGGAGGAGCGGGCAAGACAAGGATAAAAGTAAGGAACAAATATAAAACGCCCAATTGAACTCAAGCTAAAAGCATGCCACTGGAGCTAAAGAAATGTGATTTACCTGGAAATAAAAGGGCTTCATGCTTTAGAAATATTTGAGATGTTATGTTGCAACATAAAAGCTTTAAGTATTCCTAAAAAATTGTCAGAGGTTACTTGCCAGCGTATCTGTTCCTTTTGGAACATATGGTTCCTTAATATCAAATAAGAGTATATTGATTTCACTAAGTCCACTTTGTGCACTTAGAACATAGAATAAGAAGAAGGGGCCTTGGAGGTCTTCTAGACCAACCTCCTGCTCTGGCAGGAGACCCTATACTAGCGATGGCGAACCTTTTCGGCACCGAGTGCCCAAACTGGAACATGCGTGCATGCGCGTGTATCAGGGGTGGATTTTACTTACCTTTACTCCCAGTTTGCAACAGGGCCGTGCGCATGTGCAGAAGTATTCTGATGATGTTGGAGACTAAAACATAGAAAGAACAGTTGCAGGAATTGGGTATGGCTTGTTGCAATATTTTCTGGATCAGACTCAATAAAATATTTGAGAATTTATAGTTTAAATATAAACTCTTTTATTTACATAAGGCATTCTATATTCACTGAATATTCGCAGATAGAAGCAAAGGAACAGTGGTGAGCAGCTCTTTATATACACAATGGGTGGAGCTATATGTACAAGTGATGAGTCATGAATATATTATAAGTCAAAGAATCAGTTAACCCTTGATGTCTCTTATATACATTATTTACACAATAGGGGATGAGGCATTTATATCTAACAAATCCCCCTCTAAATGCCGATTAGTTATACAACACCAATTACATTCAGGTTCAGAGCTGTACAATACATGCAGTTTGGAAGTTAAATATTTATGTTGTTTAGAAGGTAGAGGCTTTGTTAATATATCAGCTATTTGTTCTGAAGTATCACAGTGTACAGCTTTTATAAATCCATCGTGAGACAGTTGTCTCACATGTTTAAACTTTATATCTATGTGTCTGGACCTTTGTCCAATAGCATCAGATCTAGAGATTTCAATAACTGCTTTGTTGTCCTCATTCATGATGAAAGGTAAAGCAGGTTTCTCCCAAATTTCTGAAATTAAGTCATTAAACCATACAAGATTATTTGCAGCTTTGGATAAACAAATATATTCTGCTTCCGTCGTTGAAGTGGCTACTAGTTCTTGTTTGCCGGTATACCAATAAATTGGACAGTTATTTAAAAAGAAAATGTAGCCTGATGTACTTTTTCTGCAAGATGTATCTCCTGCCCAATCAGCATCTGCATAACATATAAGTCTTGGTTCTTTGTTACTATTTGGTTCTAATACAAGACAAAAATCTATTGTGCCCTTTAGATACCTTAAAATTCTTTTGATAGCATCCCAGTGATATATTGTTGGTTTACTGACATATCTGGATAATAAATTGAGTGGTAGGGCAATATCTGGCCTAGTCCAATTGGATATATAAAGAAGTGAACCTATGATTGATCTATAAAACGTATTATCCTTAAATTCAGGAGATGATTCATTAGTGTTTCTGAGAAAGTCAGTTTGCATGGGAGTATCGCATGGTTTAGCATCTATCAAATTACATTTGTTCAAAAGTTCTAAGATCTTATCCTTTTGTGTAAATTGGAATCCCTTTTTTGTTTTGCTAATCTGTACACCAAGATATTTGTTTACTTTACCCAATGATTTTAGTGAGAAGTGTTCATTTAACTTCTTTACAAACATTTCTCTTTTTTCTTTGTGTTTACCAATATATAAGATGTCATCTACGTAAATTAACACAAATTCAATACAATCATTACTCTTTTTGATAAAGAAACAGTTATCAGCAGAAGTAGCATTAAAATCCATAGTTTTGAGTACCTTCACTAAACAATCATACCATCTTTTACCGGATTGTTTTAATCCATATAGACTTTTGTTTAACAACCAAGTTTCATTTCTATTAGTGTATTGACTGTGAGGGGCTCTTACATATATTTCCTTGTCTAATTTTGCGTGTAAGTACGCAGTCTGTATATCGTATTGGAATACATCAAGGTTGAGTGCTGAGGCTACCACTAAAGCTGTTTTGACACTCTCTGTCCTTACAGTAGGGGAATAAGTGTCTGTATAATCCTCTGGATATTTTTGTGCGTAACCTTGAGCAACTAATCTAGCTTTGTATAGTGAATTGCCTCCTTCCAGATTTTTAATTTTATATATCCACCTGGTGCCAATAATAGTTTTATCCTTAGGTGCAGTTGTGGGTGTAAACACATTTAATCCTTGCAAACTTTCCATTTCTTTTTTCATGGCAAGTTCCCATTTTTCTTTTTCTTCACGAGGAAGTTTTAGTACTTCTTCGTATGTATTAGGAGTTGTTGGTTCACTATTCATATTCATTATGTAATCTTTATATTTATTTGGCATCTTATTCCTGTTGTTTCTAATGATTCTTTCTGGTTTGCTATTGTTGTCATGCATATATCTTGCTTCCTTTTTAGTTAATGTATCAATCTTTATTTTGTGTTGGCTATTTGTCCATGTCTTTGTTTTGTTCTCATGTTTGTTGGTATTTTGTTTATTTACAATTCTTTCGTTATGGTATTTTGTTTCTAGGTTTTTGTTTGGGAATATTTCATTAAGATGTAATTTAGACCAGTTGGCCTGTTCATGGAACACGGCTGATCTGGAAACTATAAACTTATTATTACTATCAATGAACCTATATCCTTTTGTGCCAGTTTCATATCCCATAAATTTAAGTCTTCTGGACACATTTTCTCCCTTCCTTCTCAATTGTTTAGGTATGTGTACGTCTGCAGTGACCCCAAAAATATGCATATGTGCCAATTTTGGTTTTCTATTATACATCACTTCGTATGGTGTCTTATTTATGATGCTGGACCATGTCCTGTTTTGTGTATAATTTGAATAGTGTAGGGCTTCTGACCAAAAATGTTTGCTTAAGCCAGCATCCTCTAATGTACATCTAATCATGGTTTGTAATGTGGAATTCTTTCTTTCTGCAATTCCGTTCTGGAATGCGGAAAATGGACTGGAAGTGTAATGTAGCATTCCTCTATCCTTTAACCATTGAGAGAATTCTTTAGACATGAATTCACATCCTCTATCTGTCATAATTTGTTTTATTCTAACATTATGTTGTGTCTCTACGCGTTTATAAAATTCCTTAAATTTTTGAAAAGTCTCATCTTTATGTTTTAATGTGTAAACAAAACCATAACGACTATAATCATCCACTATCGTTAGGAAATAACGTTTTTTATATGTGATTGATGGAGTAAGTGGCCCTACTAGGTCCATGTGTACTAAGTCAAAAATTTTGTTAGTTGTTCTAGCAGATTTTTTTGGTTTGGAACTAGTTTTCAGCTTTGTAGATTTACATACTGAGCATTCCAAATAGTTTTCACAATTTTTTATTTTGACACCTTCTGCGTGTTCAGTCATTTTTTGTACTACAGGGAAGCTGGCATGTCCTAACTTTCTGTGTAAGACATGAGCACACTCATCATGAATAGGTTTTCCTATCTTTGGTTTTTTCAAATTATGTGTATCAGTATGATCATGAGTTATTTTACAATCATCATTGTCACTATTGCTGACATTTTCATCATCTGTTTCTATACATTCTTCAACATTTGAATCAATATTATGTAACCATTCTTCTTTCGTTATAAAGTAAGGTAGTCCTCCTTTAATCATTACAGTACCTATGTTGCACTTATTTTTCTCTAGAATTGCTTCTCCCTTTGAGAAAATAATATTAATATTAGATTCCCTACATAACTTCAAAGCACTTAATATGTTATGAGGTATTTCGGGTATTAACAATACCCCCTCTATTTTTCCTAAACCAGGCAAAGTTACATTTCCTTTGCCCAATACTTGAACCTTTTCTTGGTTAGCTACTTTTATTACAAACTTATCTTCTGTGAAAGAAGACAATATGTTTTTATTATTAGTGGTATGATTTGTGGCTCCAGAATCTATAAGCCAATTATTATTTTCACCTTGCTGTGGTTTTGTATTGTCATGTTTATTTAGTCCATTCAGTGAACCAGATTTTCTATCTCTCGAATTTTCCCTGCCCCCTCTATTGTCTTTGTGGTTTGGTGGACTTCTATATCTGTGTCTATCTATAGAAGGTTGTCTATAATTATGTCTGTTCGTGTATTCTGGTCTGCGCCTTTCTCTTGAAAATCTGGGGCAATCTCTTCTATTGTGTTCTCTGGATCCACAATTATGGCATCTATATGATTCATTATATTTTTCTTGGAAAGCTACTTTCCTAAAAGGTATATGCTCTGTGTGATTGTTAGAGCGACTTTTTCTTGAGTTATCCTCAGTTATCAATTTGTTGGATAGATTTTCTATTGATAAATATCCTAGGTTAATGGTGTCTAAATGTGACATAAAATTGTCCCATGATGAATCAAGTGAATTGATAATAACACTTTTCATTGTTTGGTCAGAGATTACTTCCCCCCTTAATTGCAGTTCAGCTCTTATTTTGTTTAAATGTATTAAATGCTCACTTATAGAAACCCCTGGTTTTACTCTAGATGAAAAGAAATCTTTAGACATCCTTGTTGTGGTGGCTACACTGTTGCTGTGAAACAAATTAAACATACATTGAATAATTTCTGAAACAGTTAGATTTGATTTGATGCTATAATACATTGCAGGAGATATGCTGGCTATTATTAGAAAAAAGGCTCTATGGTGTAGATTATCTATTTTTAAAGCCCAAGGTCTCCTTGGGGGATTAGTAATAAAAAATAGCAAATTCTCTTTCATGAAAATAACCTGAAGCTGTTGATACCATTCTTGTAGGTTATTACCATCAACCCTTAATTTTGGGAAGTCACTGGGCAAGTTCCCTATACTGTTTTGACCGTTACTCACAACCTGAGGCAGTCCGTGGTCTTGCAAATGCATAAAGTTGCAGAATGGTGTAGGGATGTCAGCAACGAGTCTGTGTGGTTCTCTCAGAAATTCAAATCTTCCCGGGTTGTCTTCGTGTCTTCGCGCATGCGCACTTCTCATTCTGTCTGTGACTTCGTCGTAGAAGGTTCTCTCCGTCGCCGCCTGATCGCTCGGTTCTTCCTCAGATGAGTCGGCCCTTGGCTCGGTTTTTGGAGTCCTGGTGGCAGCGACCGTTTCCTTCCTTCTCTCCCGAATAATGTCGCTTGCTTCTGTTTTCGGTGTGGGGTGGAATCGGCAAGGCTCTCTGGGCTCGGGCGTTGCTGTTCTCGAGTTCGGGATGGTGACAGGCAGTTTTCGATGTGTTGGTTCGCTTGCTTGCTTCTCCGGCGACTCTCTAGATATTTTTAATTTTGGTCCAAATGTAGCAAAGAGTGTTTTTATGGCAGATTTTACTTGTATATCTATTAAGTCTTCTTCATTTTCTGTCTCTGATTCTTCGGAGGTGTGCGATTTTTCTTTTTCATTTTTCATGTCGTGCAGGGTTTTTCGCGCCAGACATTTTGAATCTGGCTTCCTGATTGGCTCAGCTTCGTTCATTTTGGGAGTCAGTTGTAATAAAGATGGCCGCCATTCAAAATTTTGTGCGGGACCGCTGCTCTCCCTCTTCGCTGTATTTTTGTCTGTAAGCTCATCACTTACTATTTTTGGATCTTTTGCTTTTTTGGTGTTGATGTGTTTCTCTTTCGCTGCTCCGTTGTTTCTTATTACATCTTGGAGTTTCGCGATGAGATTTTCATCACTCTTTTGGCTCTTCAAGATCTTTAGTATTTCTGACCTGAGTTCGTTGTTTTCTGCTTCGTTTTGTTCATCATCTTCATTTATTATTTCCTCATCTTCTGTAGTGTATTCTTCAGGTTCATTTGAAATTGCGTTTGTGGATTCATCTATTATTTCTGAATCTTCTTCCATCTCTTTGCTGTATGCTCTGGTGTTGGGTCTATTTCTTTTTGACATGTTCAAGTCCTTATTGAGTCAATCAAACCATCCTCTGCTACCAGATTGTTGCAATATTTTCTGGATCAGACTCAATAAAATATTTGAGAATTTATAGTTTAAATATAAACTCTTTTATTTACATAAGGCATTCTATATTCACTGAATATTCGCAGATAGAAGCAAAGGAACAGTGGTGAGCAGCTCTTTATATACACAATGGGTGGAGCTATATGTACAAGTGATGAGTCATGAATATATTATAAGTCAAAGAATCAGTTAACCCTTGATGTCTCTTATATACATTATTTACACAATAGGGGATGAGGCATTTATATCTAACATGGCTAGTCTGGAGAAAAGGAGGATCAGGGGTGACATGACAGCAGTATTCCAGTATTTGAGGGGCTGCCCCAAAGAAGAGGGGGTCAAATTATTCTCCGAAGCACCCGAAGGCAGGACAAGAAGCAATGGGTGGAAACTAATCAAGGAGAGAAGCAACTTGGAACTAAGGAGAAATTTCCTGACAGTTAGAACAATTAATCAGTGGAACAAATTGCCTGCAGAAGTTACAAATGCTCCAACACTGGAAATTTTTATGAAGATGTTGGATAACCATTTGTCTGAAGTGGTGTAGGTTCTCCTGCTTGAGCAGGAGGCTGGACTAGAAGACCTCCAAGGTCCCTTCCAGCTCTATTCTATTCAGTATTCAGTCCTTGGTGCTGTCTGAGTTAGTTGGTTTTCTTGCAGACGTTTCATGACCCAAGTAGGTAACATCATCAGTGCAATTGCAGCGATGCATAATGACAGAAAGAAATGTCATCAGTTGATGAAGAAATCAAAAATATTTCCCCAGGTTGAACAAACAATGAAAAGTGACTCCAAAGAACCAGGCTTCAAATACTTTAAATAAATAAATACGGATAGTGATTAAATATGCAGAGCCTAACTGTCAAATGTCAAGTCCGGGAACAAATACCAGGCCTGAAACTCCAGACACTTTTACTCTTCACTTATCAAATGTTCACGGGATTCAGACAAGAGCCATCAAATGCTAAATGTCATGGCACGACAGCTATCAAGCTCACCGAAATATCAACGGATCCATCTCAACGGTCATCAGATCCCGGGAAAAGTTAGCAAGGTTGGCACCAGACGGAGGAAGAAGCCTTCCGTTAAAGATTTGACATTGGCATTTGCAGGACAAGCACTTTGGGGAAAACGAGGGGCGGGAGGAGAAATTAATTTTTTTGGCAGCCTTCGGTGGAGATTCTGAGAGGTTTTTTTTTTTTTTCTTTTCCAGCAGCCAATTTAGAAGGCTTCTTTCCTTTGGCCTCTCGAGCAGAACTGAAAAGGGCACCGGTGTTCCCGTCCCAAGGAATTGTGTCTCAGCATTTTTGAAAAGGTGACAAGTAAAAACAGGCAACACCCGTAAAATTCGACGCCGCTACAAGGGAGGGAAGTTCGAGCAGGAGAGAAAAGGGGAAACTTTTTAAAAATTGCATTAAATCTTTAATTAGATTTGGGAGGCCGAGGGAAGGGGTCATGATGGGGTTTAGTGCAGATGTATCCTGTGCTGGCCCATCCTTTCCACAATCCGGGCCAATTATATGAAGTCCTCGACCTACGACCACAATTCGGAACAGAATTTCCGTTGTTAAGCGAGGCGACGGTTAAGGTTCTATTGTATACAGGTCGTCCTCGACTTACAACCACAATTGAGCCCAAAATTTCTGTTCCTAGGTGAACAGAACATTTGTTAAACGAGCTTCGCGCCATTTTACGACCTTTCCTGCCATAGTCGTTAAATGAATTACTGCAGTTGTTAAGCCGGTAATACGGTCGCTAAATGAATCTGGCTTCCCTGTAGATTTGGCTTGTCAGAAGGTCGCAAAGGGTGATTTGTATTGGAATTTGTCATTTTGTAAGCCGCCTTGAGTCCCCAGGGAGAAAGGCGGCATATAAATCGCAATAATAAATATAAATAAATAAATAAATTTATGATACTGCAGCCATCATAAATACGAGCCATTTTCAAGCGTCTGAATTTTGATCACTTGACCATGGGGATGCGGCAACGGTCATAACTGTGAAAAATGGCCATAAGCAGGGGTGGGCTTTACTTACCTTTACTACTGGTTCACTCGCGCATGCATCACTTCTGCGCATGTGCAGAGTGTATTTGATGACATCCAAGCAGGTGGGTGGAGCCTCCCCGAACCGGGGACAATCGGTTGCAACCCGGCACTGGTCATGGGTCACATTTTTCAGTTCCGTTATAACTCCGAATGGTCACTAAACAAACTTTTGTAAACTGAGGGCTGCCAATACTGCCGTGTTTCTCTTCCATAACAACTTTAAGATGTCTGGACTTCAACTCCCAGAATTCCCCAGCCTGCAGAGAAACACAACAGCGCAGTCCTTGACTTACGACAACAATTGGGATTTTGCAGTATCCTTCTCCCAGGAGTGGGGAGGGAATGTGGATTTTGTAATATCCTTTCCCTGCCCTGCCCACCAAGCCCCGCCCACCAAGCCACACCCACAGAACCGGTAGTAAAAAAAATTTGGATTTCACCAAATGACGCAGACCCGAGCCACACCTCCTTCCCCTCTGGCCACGAAACTCGATTTATATGCAACCTCTGCCCCAGTCGCTGATGAAATTCTCCGAGCAGATATAAATATATTTGAAGGGTCTCACAAGATCAGCAGGCTCAAAGGCTCCCGGGAACAAAGGGAAAGGCTCAGCGTTTGGAATTTGATTTGCACATTTTAAAGAACTGGAGTTTTTGTCACCGCCCGGGGAATGAGAAGAGAGGGAGCCATTGTCATTCAAATGATAGGATTCACAAGCTGCAGGGAAGGCAGTGTTGGAAGAGACATCCTTCTAGGTTCTGCTCCAAGTGGGGAAAAAGACACTGGAGACATGGAGACTGCTTGGAAAGATGGTTTAATGGTGGACAGGATCACATGGCTTGAGTTCCTGAACAGAAAAGGGGCAGATACAGTAAATCCTCAGGTTTTTATGCTCTCTCTGGCTCTGCATTTCTTGGAGTATCCTGATTGGTTGTCAGACTCCCAGGGGGTGGGGGCCTTGCTGGCTGATGGTCACATGTGCTTCCCAGGTCACATGTGGTGAGTTTCTGCTGCTATTGTGTAGAGGGCTAATCCTATCTTTGTTGGATCTTTGGCAATTCCTACTATGGCTCTGCCTGAAGGAGGCAGATCTTTGTTATGTAGAATAGACTGGCCCAGGCCTTAATGGCCATTGACAAAGGGTGGGGGGCAGGAAGATGGGAGCTGCTTCAAAACATGCTTCTCCATTTCTCATCCAGGGAAATATAATATTCTGCCTTTTTCATATTTCCTAAAATATTTCACTCTTCCAGGAAAGGGGTGGGTGCTAACTTCCTATAGCAGGGGAAAAAAATTCATTTCGTTTCCTCAAGCTTCTTCAGGGGGAAAAAACAAAGGGACTAGTCCAAAACGAGGCTTCGCAAAGGGGACCTTGGAGTCCGAGTGGGCGAACCTTTAAACAGGAGCCAGCCGTGTGCAGCAGCAGCCAACAAAAGCCAACACAATCCTTGGTTGTGTTGGAAGAAATATCCACTCCAGTTCAGGGGTGGGTTCTACTTACCGTTACTACCGGTTTGCAATGGGGCCGCATGCACCCTCTTGCACATATGTGCACGCTTCTGTGCATGCGCAAGAGCTTCCTGATGACATCAGGGTTGGTGGGCGGAGCCTCCCACCGGATTTACTACCGGTTCTTGCGAACCGATCCGAACCGGGGGCAACCCGCCCCTGGTCCAGTTCCAAGCTGGGAGAAAAACGCTGGAAGCAACATGGAGGCCGATTGGAAAGAGAGGTTTTTTGATGAAGGAGAACCACATGCGATTCTGGGCAGCTGACAAAATGGAGTTGAGAGTGGGTGGGTTTTTACACCTTCTTTTGGGCTTTGTATTTGAGCTTCCTGTTCCTGTGCAAGAACCTGTGCTTTAATATTCCTGGAATTTAATATTCTTCCCACCACCCGACTCCTTCCACTTATGACTGTATGACTGTAACTTTGTTGCTTGTATCCTTACGATTTATATTGATATTGTTTCCTGATTGCTTATTTGTACCCTGTGACTACCATTAAGTGTTGTACCTTATGATTCTTGACAAATGTATCTTGTCTTTTTGTGTACACTGAGAGCTTATGCACCAAGACAAATTCCTTTTGTGTCCAATCACACTTGGCCAATAAAGAATTCTGTTCTGTTCTGTTCTGTTCTGTTCTGTTCTGTTCTTTTCTGTTCTATTCTATTCTATTTTATTTTATTCTATTCTATTTATTCTACTCTATTCCATTCCATATTTCTATTCTATTCTGTTCTGTTCTGTTCTGTTCTGTCCTGTCCTGTCCTGTCCTGTCCTGTCCTGTCCTGTCCTGTCCTGTCCTATTCTATTCTATTCTATTCTATTCTATTCTATTCTATTCTATTCTATTCTATTCTATTCTATTCTATTTATTCTACTCTATTCCATTCCATATTTCTATTCTATTCTATTCTATTCTATTCTATTCTATTCTATTCTATTCTATTCTATTCTATTCTATCCTATCCTATCCTATCCTATCCTATCCTATCCTATCCTATTCTATCTATGCGCGCGCGCACACACACACACACACACACACACACATGCCCATTGGAGCCTGAATATGTGGAGGGGGACAAGCTGGAACTGGAGCCGACGGAGATCAAGGAGGTGGCTTCGTTGGCTTTGGAGGAATATGGGGAGGAGCAGGCCAAATCAGGCCAGGGTCTTTCAGGATTCTAGGCAGGGAGGAACGGGGGCAGGATGACCAAGAGAGTCTAACCAGTGGACATGGGAGACAGAGCTCAGGCGATGAGCAAGGACCATCTCCTCCTGATCCTCGAGCACGGAGAGTGGAGAGAAGGTGGGAACAGTGCAGACTGACCTTACTACTCCAGCGGACAGCGCCCCGCTCCTCTCCATAAGGCACACCTGGGGACTGAGACCTAAGGAGACACTGTGGGGAGGGGCATTTGTCGGGAACAAATGCTGAATTCATGGAGGGTTGTGTGCCGTTGCCAATGTTAGACGTTTCCTGGACTTCTTGTTTTATTTCTGGCTTCCTGGATTAATTGCCTTGTTCTTTTGCGTCCTGGGCTAATTGACTTGCCCTGCTGGATTTCTTGTTTTGCAGCCCTTGTGCTCATAGCTATTTGCAGCCAGAGGCTGCCGGAGGTGTGTGCGTGATCACTTTGCTCTGGGACTTGCCAGAAATGTGGGAGTGTTTTGGGAACATATGGAGCAATAAAGGGGTGGTTTGAACTGTCAGCTGACTGGGTTGCCTGTGTGCCATGCCCTGGGTCATGAAATTCTATTGGCTGTTGTCAGATTCCTATGGGGTCATGTAGGGGTCATAGCTGGCTCTATAGGCAAAAGAGGAAATGCAATTCCTAGCTGTTTGTCTGAGCTAACCTGGTCAACCTCTGGCTTATTGTTTATCTGAGTTCCCAGGTAAAGTTTGGGCTGCTCTGGGGGTGGCGCAATGAAGGGCTTGTGCTCTAAAAGAGTGTTGGGCAATTCCTATTGTGACTAGTGGCTTTCGTCCTGTGTTGGATCTTGGGTGAGGGGCTGCTTTCTAATCCTACCATTCTGCCAAGGAGTTTCGAAATATCCTGTCTTGAATGGATTTCTGCCTGCCGTATTTGCTTTGCTTATGACTAGAGCTAACTAGGTACTCATCTTCCTCTTTCAATAAGCTCTTTATCTCCTTAAGTGCCGGCATCTGCTGGAGGCTATTAAGAAAGACTCGGGGGCTTTTTCCTGCCTCTAAAACACGTTTCTCCATTTCTCCTTCAGGGAAATATAATATTTTGCTTTTTTAATATTTCCCAAAATATTTCATTCTTCTAGGAGTGGGGGGAGGGGGGGGCTTCTTACAGTTGTATAAAAAGAGGCATAGAATAAAAATCATGTGAAGTATTAGTACTGATTTATAAAAGTCTTAGTAAGGCCACACCTGGAATTCCGCATCCAGTTTTGGTCCCCACATGACAAGAAAGATGTTAAGACTTTGGAAAAAGCGCAGAGAAGAGCAACTAAGATGATTAAAGGCCTGGAGACTAAAACATACGAAGAACGGTTGCAGGATTTGGGTTTGGCTAGTGACCCTGGAGCATTTGAATCATTTGCCAAGCATCTGAATTTTGCCCACATGACCCTGGGCAGGCTGCAATGGTCCTGTTCTGCCCCAGCTATGAACCCCAAAGAACGCAGCACACACAAAGTCTGTACAAACCTTAGTTTACTAAATTAAATCAGTTTTTTTTTCAAACAAAGGCTGTTAATTAACTTTCTTAACAGCCTACAAAAATCCAAAGAATAAATAATCGTAATCTTACTATGGCTGGCAGAAAGCCCAGAAGCAATTTGCAGGAAGCTGATAAGAAAACTAAGATCAAGACGCGAAGGAGAGTGAATGAAGTTGTTCCCTGCAAATTGCCTCAGTCATCGTCCTTCCTTAAATAGGCTAAGGGAGTGGCCAATTAGCCCCAAGCCTTACTCTCGAGGAGACCTCCTCCTGAGGAGCCACTCCTGCCTTTTGGCTGCTCTGCGTGCCCGTGCATCGAGAAGAGGCTCCTCCTCTTCTTCCCCTTCACTTAAGGGAGCTTCTGGAGGTTCTGAAGGCCCTGGCTGAATCCCCGCCTCTGGCACCACATCTTCTCCAGCCTCCTCATTGTCTGACTCGAGTGCCAGCTGCACAGGCTGCTGGTGCAACACCACACCAGCCTCCTCACTGTCGGAATCAGCCACCAGCCACACGGGCCACGTATGGGCCACAACAGGTCCTAAGACTTTTTTCAGTGCTGTTATTAACTTCGAATGGTCACTAAATGGACAGTTGTAAATCAAGGACCGCCTGCATGGTAGCAATTGTTGTTGTAGTATTAATGGGAAGGTTGTCGTTTCTCTTTCCTACCCACCATCAGTGCGAGAGTGACAGAGGCGGTGGGAACGGCTGGCTTGTCTCACACATCTGGTGCTAGTCAGCCTGTTTCGGCTCCTTTTTTCGACAGGGAGTGAGATGGCAACGCAACCACAACTAGGGCTTGGGGGGGGGAGGGGGAGAGAAAACCATATGTGTGCATGCCCCAAATTAAGGCAACCTGTTTCCATTTCCAGGAATCCCGGGGGCGGGAAGGAACAGCAAAACCGGCTGGATCCCCTGCGCTGTGGGATTGTTTGAAGTCCCCGCTCTTCAATCAGGCTCCCCTTCCCCTTTATTTCAGGGTGGGGGGTGCAGGGGGGAGGTTGGGGAGTCAAGGTGCCAGAAGCAATTATGCCCGCCCTAACTCATTCCGTGCCTTGGCAGACCGTCCTTCCGGTCCTGAGGTTTCCTGGGTGTGAAGACACCCCGTGAGAAGGGTGGGGATGGAGGAGAGGAGGAAGCGGGCGGAGGACTTTGGGAGAGGGTGGAGGGAGGGAGGGAGGAAGGAAGGAGATGGGAATGAGAGAAAGGAGGGAGGGAGGAAATGGAATGGAATGGAATGTAGGAAGAAGGGAGGGAGGAGATGGGAGGAAAGAAGGAAGGAAGGAGTGGAATGGAGGAAGGAGAAGAAGAAAGGAAGGAAGGAGTAGAATGGAATGGAGGAAGGAGAGGAAGGGAGGGAAGGAGGGAGGAAATGGAATGGAATGGAATGGAATGTAGGAAGAAGGGAGGGAGGAGATGGGAGGAAAGAAGGAAGGAAGGAGTGGAATGGAGGAAGGAGAAGAAGGAAGGAAGGAAGGAAGGAAGGAAGGAGTAGAATGGAATGGAGGAAGGAGAGGAAGGGAGGGAGGGAGGGAGGAAATGGAATGGAATGGAATGTAGGAAGAAGGGAGGGAGGAGATGGGAGGAAAGAAGGAAGGAAGGAAGGAGTGGAATGGAGGAAGGAGAAGAAGGAAGGAAGGAAGGAAGGAGTAGAATGGAATGGAGGAAGGAGAGGAAGGGAGGGAGGGAGGGAGGAAATGGAATGGAATGGAATGGAATGTAGGAAGAAGGGAGGGAGGAGATGGGAGGAAAGAAGGAAGGAAGGAGTGGAATGGAGGAAGGAGAAGAAGGAATGGAGGAAGGAGTAGAATGGAATGGAGGAAGGAGAGGGAGGGAGGGAGGAAATGGAATGGAATGGAATGTAGGAAGAAGGGAGGGAGGAGATGGGAGGAAAGAAGGAAGGAAGGAAGGAGAAGAAGGAAGGAAGGAAGGAGTAGAATGGAATGGAGGAAGGAGAAGGAGGGAGGGAGGGAGGGAGGAGAGGGGAGGGAGGCAGGAAGGAAGTTAGGAAGGAAAGAAAAAAAGAAGGAAGGTAGGTAGGTAGGTAGGTCTGGGAGGAAGAAAAGAAGGAGGAGGGAGGAAAGTGGAAGGGAGAGGTTGAAGGAAGGAAGGAAGGAAGGAAGGAAAGAGATGGGGGGATGGGTGGAGGAAAGAAAGGAAGGAAGATAGGTTGTACTTTTGAACGGAAGTGGATGCTTCAACACTGAAAGTTTTTAAGAGGAGATTGGACAGCCATTTGTCTGAAATGGTACAGGATCTCCTGCTTGAGCAGGAGGTTGGACTAGAAGACCTCCAAGGCCCCTTCCAGATCTCTTATTCCGTTAATTCTATAAAATGCTTTCTGAAGAGAACCACAGATCAATTTTTGGGAAGCTTGAACATCTCCCAAAGAAACTTGTCCTTCCAGGATCCTCCCAAGGATCTTCTGCAACACCCAGTCTGTTCATGGCCAAACCTCTGGTCAAGAAACGGGAAGTGTTCAGAGGGACAAATCTTCAATCAATTAGGCATTTTACGGAGAGGCTTACAACTGCAATGGAGCCCAAAATTCCCGTTGCTAAGCGAGACAGCTGTCAAGTGAATTCTGTCCCATTTTATGGTCTGTCTTGCCAACGTTGTTAAGTGAGTCTGGCTTTTCCCATTGACCTGGCTTGTGAGAAGGTCGCAAAAGGGGATCACGTGACCCTGGGATACAACCGTCATAAATACGAGTCAGTTACCATAGGATATTCTGCAACGGCCCTCTCTGTGCAAAACGGTCATAAATTTTTTTTATTAACGTTTGTATTACATGTATTTTTATCGTTCCCTGTTCACCGCCCTGAGTCCCTTAGGAATACGGCGGTATATAAATTTAATAAATAAATAAATAAATAAATAAATAAATAAATAAATAAATAAATAAATAAAATCATTTGTTTTCAGTGCCACTATACCTTGAAATGGACATTAAATCAACTGTTGTAAGTCGAGGACTAGCTGTATCAGGATGGTATAAAACAGTGTTTCTCAATCTTGGTAGCTTGAAGATGGGTGGACTTCAACTCCCAGAATCCCCCAGCCAGCGCTGCTGGCTGGGGGATTCTGGGAGTTGAAGTCCACCCATCTTCAAGCTACCAAGATTGAGAAACACTGATATAAAGGAAAACCACGAGAACCAAAATTCCATTTGAGTCAAGAAAACACTCCGCATCTTCCTGCTGAATGGATTCATTATCGTTATTAATTGTTAGAAATGCAAAGAAACTGAAGGAAACCCCTTCTCCAAAAGCAAGACGAAGTATTTAATGTGAGAAGATGAATCTGCTCCGTATTTCCCCCCACTCTTAAAGGCTGAACCACAAGCCCACCGACCTGTGTTATGATTGTTGAAGCTGGAAAAATAAAAATTCAACAGGGAAGACTTGGATTTTCTGTGTTTCTTTGGTGCCACCTAGTGGGTGCCTGGATTTCTGCATCCTCCAGATCTGGAGCCTTTCAAGTTTTCTAAACCAATCTGGCTTCGGTTTAGCAGACTTTATTTTATCTTCTTTATCTTAATCTTTATTCAAATTTCTATACCACCCTTCTCCTTTCGGACTCAGGGTGGTGAACAGCCAGAAATAAAACATTTTATATACAAAAGTTAAAATAAATTTAAAATAATTAAATAAATTTGGCCCATTAATTTAAAACATTCCAATTAAAAGCCATATCAAAATTTATTAAAACCAATCATAAAATCAGGACAGCCCGGCTAACTGAAAAAAATAGGTTTTGAGGGCCCGACGAAAAAGATTTTGACTTTTATTTAAAAGTTATGGTCTAGCACAGGGCTCTCCAAACTTGGCAACTTTTAAGACTAGTGGACTTCAGCTCCCAGAATTCCCCAGCCAGCCATGTTGAGTTCTGAGTTCTGGGAATTGAAGTCCACAAGTCTTAAAAGTTGCCAAGGTTGGAGACCCCTACTTTGCATCATTCATGTCCCCAGGAGTTGTGTGAAAAGGTTCTTGGGGTTTATCCTGACTCCACCCCCAGCGCACGTCAGCTTAAAATATTAAAATCACATTTTTAAAAAATGTATTTGAGGGGCTGCCACAAAGAAGAGGGGGTCAAATTATTCTCCAAAGCACCAGAAGGCAGGACAAGAAGCAACGGATGGAAACTAATCAAGGAGAGAAGCAACCTAGAAATAAAGGAGAAATTTCCTAATGGTGAGAACAATCGACCAGTGGAACGACTTGCCACTAGAAGCTGTGGATGCTCCATCACTGGAGGCTTTTAAGAAGGGATTGGACAACCATTTGTCGGAGATGGTATAGGGATTCCTGCTTGAGCAATGGGTTGGACTAGATGACCTCCAAGTTCCCTTCCAACTCTGTTATTCTGATTCTTCCTGCCACCCGCTGTTTCCCCTCCTCGTCCGTCCCTCTGGATTAAGGGACAAGAGCCCCTCGTATCCTAATCCAGACAGACATTCCTCTATAACTGCCAGAGCCTGTTTAAATATCTTTTCGGCCATATCTTTTTCCGGTGTTTGCTTTTCATTATGCAAAGTTAAAAGCCGGCAGTGAGATGGGTAGTTGGAGGCTCCCTCTGTTTGCCCAGGACTCAAGGGAGATGAGCTTCTCTCTTCAAGTGCTTTGAAAATGCGAAAAGATTAGAAAGGAAAAGGAAGCTACGTTCGGTGGGAGCACAGCAGCTGTGGGACTTGAAGGGGGAAACACGGGCAGGCCCTCAACATTCAAGGGAATCGGGGATACCAGAATGACAGAGTTGGAAGGGACCTCGGAGGTCATCTAGTCCAACCCCCTGCTCAAGCAGGAGACCCTATATACCATTCCGGACAAATGGCTCTCCAATCTCTTCTTAAAAGCCTCCAGGGATGGAGCAGCCACAATTTCTGAAGGCGAGACGGACCACTGATTAACTAACAGAATAGCAGAATAAGAAAGAGCGTTAGATAGGTACCTGAGAGAGATAAATGGACAGAGATAAATAAAAAACATATGAGACAAGAGAGGGAATGGAGGAAGGGATGGAAGGATGAGATAGACAGAGATGATGGATGGATGGATGGATGGATGGATGGATGGATGGATGGATGATAGATAGATAGATAGATAGATAGATAGATAGATAGCAATTTTGATTGATTGATATAGGTAGGTAGATGGATGGATGGATGGATGGATGGATGGATGGATGGATGGATAGATAGATGTGATGATAGATAGATGATAGATAGATAGATAGATAGATAGATAGATAGATAGATAGATACCAATTTTGATTGATTGATTGATACAGGTAGGTAGGTAGGTAGATGGATGGATGGATGGATGGATGGATGGATGGATGGATGGATGGATAGATAGATGTGATGATAGATAGATAGATAGATAGATAGATAGATAGATAGATAGATAGATATAGATGATAAATAGAGACACACAGACATAGATAGACAGACAGACAGATGAGAGGTAGGTAGGTAGGTAGGTAGGTAGGTAGGTAGGTAGGTAGGTAGGTACCAGATAGACAGATAGACAGACAGTCAGAAGAGAGAGTGAAAAAAGGTAGAGATAAGAGATACAGAAATAGATGATATAGATGATATAGATATAAATATATAGTGGAGATTCTCTGGGGGATGGAGGAATTTTCTAGAGATTTCTCAAAGCAAGACCCCCACTTCTCTTAGGCCTAGTCCCAGGAAATCCCCCCACCCTGCACCCACGGAAGGACCTCTCTTCAGAGCTTCCTTTGGGATTTAATGAAAGCCTAAGAAGCCAGAAGGATGCAGAACCTCAGGGTGGGCCGTGATCCCACCAAAGTCTGTCTCACCGACAAAACAGAGACACAAGTTAATAAAACGCAATTAGATTCTCGCAGGAGCTGAAGCATTGAGACTCAATACCGCAATCGGCTGTCACATTTTCTCAGTGGTGACCCAGAAGCTAGAGAGTAGTAATATAACGGTTCGCTTCGAAAAAAAAGAGCAGAGCGATGTAAAAATTCATCCAATCGACTCAGGTATTCTGGCAGTTGAGAGCTAATATATTTTGCCCACAAATCCTTATAAAAGGAACCGTCAATAAAGCTTGACTTATCGCTTCATTTTCCCAGATTCACAAAGGCGAATTTTCTTCTTCCGGGAGATTTGGGGAATATTTACATTTAGGAGTTAGAGATACCTGTAGTAACTGCTACTACGGGTCTGTCCTTGAAGAACTCTCTTCACGCAGCTTTGGAAAGGTAAGGACCAGAGGTGGGTTTCAGCAGGTTCTGACCAGTTCTGGAGAACTGGTAGCGGAAATTTTGAGTCGTTCAGAGAACTGGTAAATACCACCTCTGACTGGCCCAGCCCCATCTATTCTCTGCCTCCTAAATCCCAGCTGATCGGGAGGAAATGGAGATTTTGCAGTAATCTTCCTCTGGAGTGGGGAGGAAATGGGGATTTTGCAGTATCCTTCCCCTGCCACGCCCACCAAGCCACGCCCACCAAGCCACGCCCACAGAACCGGTACTAAAAATGATTGAATCTCACCACTGGTAAGGACAATTAGTCCCAGACTTACAACTGGGAGCAGAATTTCCATGGCTAAGCAAGGTGGTGTCAGCATTCTGATGCTGCCATAAAAAGGAGGAGACGAGGCTTGACTTTTCACCTACTTATTTTCTCTGTAGATAATATCCCCTAGGAGATGGGATGGGAGGGGGGACATTCCTGTGGGTTGAGGTCAGAAGCTGGGGAGACTGACTTGGAAGATGGCCAATGAGAAGATGAGAATTGGGGAACGGAAAGGGAAGGGTTTGGGGGTCAGAGGGTTAGTATCGGCTACGACAAAGTCGGGGCCAGATCTGTCATACTCAATAAATGGAATATTTCAGCAAAGATTAATTGTTTGGGAGTGCAATTTATTTGAGATGCCATCGAAACCTGACAGGTGGCTCTTAAGGAAGTCCGATGCTGCGCCGGCTGCTGGCGCAACACCACACCAGCCTCCTCGTCGTCGGGATCAGCCACGATCCGTGCAGGCTGCTGGCGGGCCACAATAGCAATAGGCCTTCAAGGATTGGAAGATGCTATCAAGTTACTTCATAATCCTTCTCTTCATTAGATCAAAGGTCCAATAAAGGAGAATATTTGTAGCTCAAGGTTGAAATGAGGAGTCCTGGGTGCCCTCTGAGCTTGGTTGTTTCTTTGCAGACGTTTCATGACCCAACTAGGTAACACCTTCAGTGCTAGAAGGGAGTGTGGTTTGTGGACTAGAGGAGAAGAAGAAGGGTGGGAGGAGGAGGAGGAGGACAAGGACGAGGATTGTGAAGTCCTTGATGGTCTTCGAGCTTGGTTGTTTTCTTGCAGACATTTCGTGACCCAACTAGGTAACATCATCAGTGCTCATGACCTTACCTCGTTTGAGTAATGAAAAATGTGCAAGAAAACAACCAAGCTCAAAGGGCACCTACAGTCCTCCTCCTCCTCCTCCTCCTCGTCTCCATAATCCCCACTCCCTTCTAGCACTGATGATGTTATCTAGTTGGGTCATGAAATGCCTGTAACGAAACAACCAAGTTCAGAGAACAGCAAGGACCCCTCGTATCCAGTTCCCTTAGCCGTTCATCGCACGATGGAGCCTCCAGACCCCCTGATCGTCTTCGTTGCTTTGTTATAAATTCGTTTATTAAAATAAAACCATTCCTCTATCCATCCCACAACTCCATGGTCTCTTTCCTTTCTCGAGACCAGAAGCACACGGCTGCCAGGCCCTTCCTCCCTGCTCTTCTGCTTCCCTTAAGGACGAAGCGCTGTTGAACACGGGGCCTTCCCCCCTTTTTAACGCGTCCGCCTCGTTCTGCCAAAGGCGAGCTTTGATGGGACATGGCGGTGGTTTTGTCGCTGTCTTGGATGAAAAGTGAAGGGTGAGGACAAACCCATGAATCACTCCTCTTGGGTTTGGCTGGGGATGGGGGGTGGGGGAAGGGAATGTGTTGCGAAGTGTTTGATCCCTTTCAAAGTCGGCTTTCGCCCCGCTTGCTTTCTTAAGCTTCCCTTCCTCCCCCTCCTCAATTATCCAAAATTATTCCAAGATGGTCCACCCAGCCGAGACATTTTTTTCCCTCCACGGCCTCCTTACGGCATCTATCAAAGGCAGAAGCCCTCCTTCTTGCCGATGGTAGCCAGGGGGGATGGATCTGGCTTCCCGGGGCACGAGAGGGGCATCAAGGACCTGGGGGAGGGGGGGGGCTCTGCAGCATGCCCACCCTATAAGACTGGCTTCCTGTAGAGCAAGGGAGACATCTGCTCTGCATCTTCCTGGACTGTCTTCTCTTTGGCTTCTTGCTCTGGAAGAAGAGATGGTGTTCCTTGGTTGAATTTTGAAGTAAAGAGTAGGGTAGAACAGAACAGAACAGAACAGAACAAAACAGGAGAAAGGAAAAGAATGGAATGGAATGGAATGGAATAGAATAGAATAGAATAGAATAGAATAGAATAGAATAGAATAGAATAGAATAGAATAGAATAGAATAGAATAGAATAGAATAGAATAGAATAGAATAGAATAACACAGTTGGAAGGGACCTTGGAGGTTGTTGTGGCTCCGTTACCTGAGCCTGTGTCATCGGCAGGAGAGGACTCCGAGAGTGAAGGAGAGGAGTTAGCAAGGCCTCCCTCTCCAGGATCCTCCTCTCTGGCAATGCCTTCGGTGTCCGCCGAAGGGCAAGAGATAGGGCCGGGGCCAAGCATGTCCATGCAGCCACAAGTGGACAGTGATGAGGGTAATGAGTCTTGGCTGGATCCTTGACAGCGTCGCAGAGATAAGCGCGCGCAACAGAAGAAAAGGCGTGCCCGAGATTAGGCTGAGTCACTGGACCACACCCCACAGGGTATAAAAGGGAGCGTGGTGGCCAGTCAAACCTTGTGACGAACAAAGCTGAAAGCTTCCACGCCATTCTGCATTGCCGGACTTTTGCTATAGACTTTGCTGGATTATCTCTGGATTTGATTAACTCCGTAATTATTGAGCTGTTTCTTTTGATGTACCAGAAGTGGGGAGAAGTTATCTCTCCTCTTTGTAAATAATAAACTCTTGGCAGGCAGCCACTAGATTGTTGCCAAGTTCCGTTATCTTAAGGAAAAGGATTTTGCTGGCTGGTTTGGTCTTTAACTCTTGAACGTCTGTTGGTGTGTGTGCGTGTGGTTGGGGACAGAACAGAGGTCTTCTAGTCCAGCCCCCTGCTCAAGCAGGAGAACCTATACTATTTCAGATAAGTGACTGTCTAATCCAATGATGGCTAACCTTTTCTGGACCGAGTGCCCAAAGCGTGCGCCCAAACCCCCAAAATGCAATGAATGCACGGCCCACATGCATGCGCCCAACTCCCTTCACATGCACACACACACACACCCCACACACACACATGTGCAGCAGAGACCCAAAGACCAGATGGCTGGTGAGAGACGCGTGCACATGTGCAACTGAGCTGAACTGGGGCGATGACTCGCATGCCATCAGAGAGGGCGCTGTGGGCCACCTCTGGCACGTGTGCCATAGGTTTGCCATCACGGGTCTAGTCTCTTCTTAAAAACCTCCAGTGATGGAACTCCCACGATTTCTGGTGGCAAGCAGTTCCACTGGTTAATTGTCCTCAATGTTAGGGAAGTTTCTCCTTAATTCCAGGTTGCTTCTCTCTTTGATTAGTTTCCATCCATTGTTTCTTGTCCTGCCCTCTGGTGCTTTGGAGAATAGTTTGGCCCCCTCTTCTTTCTGGCAGCCCCTCAAATACTGGAGTATTGCTATCATGTCACCCCTAATACTTCTTTTCTTTAGACTAGCCAAACCCAAATCCTGCAGCCGGTCTTCATAAGGCCTCCAGGCCTTTGGTCATCAACAAATTGTGGGGACTCTGCTGTTCTCTGAGCTTGGTGGTTTTCAACTGGGAAACTGTGAGCATCCTAGACAAAGTTAAGTCCACAGAATTCCTGGAGGCCTGGCACTCAGACAAATCAGCCATCGACAGGCGCATAGAGATAAGCAACAACTACATACCATTCAAAAGAGTCAGTTGAAAGGCCAAAAAGGAAACGAAAAGACTGCAACACCTCATCACCAGCAATTAACACCCAGAAGAGCAGAGATTAGCACCAAGATTAACATGATTAGACCAACAATCAAAAAATAAACAATACCCTAATCAAGGAACTACCATATCAGACAAACAAGCTAAGAGCAAACAATAGTTTATTCATGGAATCACCAAGAATATTTCCTCCAATACTGACTGGGCAAGAAACTAATTATATAAACATAGAATCATTTCCTTCTAGAACCTCTTCTAAGAGGTTGGGTGACGTTACCAAGTTGGGTAATGAAACATTTGCAAGAGAAAAAAATATATGCTAGGGAGCACCAAGGACCCCAGTCCTCCTCCTCCTCCTCTGCACAAACCACATTCCTTTCTAGCACTGATGATATTGCCTAGTTTGGTAATGAAATGTCTCAAGAGAACAGCCAGGCTCCAAGAGCACCAAGGACCTGACAGTCCTTTTCCTCCTCCTCCTCCTCCTCCTCCTCCTCCTCCTCCTCCTCCTCCTCCTCCTCCTCCTCCTCCTCCTCCTCCTCCTCCTCCTCCTCTAGAATTTATGATGTTCCCTAGTTGGGTCATGAAGTCTCTGCAAGAAAACAGCCAAGCTCAGAGAGCACCAAGGACCCCATAATTCTCCCTCTCCTCCTCTCCACAATCCACACTCCTTTCTAGAACTGATGATATTGCCTAGTTTGGTAATGAAATGTCTGCAAGAGAACAGCCAGGCTCCAAGAGCACCAAGGACCCCATAATTCTCCCCCTCCTCCCCCTCCTCCTCCTCTCCACAATCTACAATTTCTAGCACTGATATTGCCTAGTCCTCCTCCTCCTCCTCTTCCCCCCCCTCCTCCTCCTCCTCCTCCTCCTCCCTGCAAACCCCACTCCCTTCTAGCATTGATGATGTTCCCTAGTTGGGTCGTGAAATGTCTGCAAGAAAACAGCCAAGCTCAGAGACCACCAAGGACCCCAAATTTTAACCCTGAGCTACAAATATTCTCTTCTAAGAGGCAAATCATACGTTATTCATTTCTTTGAAAAAGTGCCATTGCCTTTCAGCTGAGTTTCACTGCTGATCGTTTTAGCTCCGTGTGGTTTTCCAAACTAGAGTGCAGAAGAGCTGGCCATGATCATCTTCTGGCTTTCAGCTTCCCAATCTAGCCTACAAAGTGGGGGTTTCTTCCCCAGTTTATATTAATAGGAGAAAACAGATGGAAGGTGACGAGCAACAGGGAGAAAGCAGAACCAATTAATTCGGTTTTTTTGCATCCGTCCCTTTACACAAAGGGAAAAAACCAGTCCAACCTATCAACCTATCAAAAACAGTACCGTTAAAAAAAAAATAGTTTAGGAATTCAAGTTAAAATAGACAAGGAAATGGTAGGACAACACCTGTTCATCCTAGACGAGTCCAGGACCAGATGGATTACACCCCAAGGTTCTGAAGGACTTAGCAGACAAGATCACAGAATCACTTTCAAAGATCCTGGAGCACCAGGGAATAACCGTATCAAAGGATTGGAAAAGGTGCTTCTGCCTGGTTCTGTTATGGGCAGAGCTTTGATAGAAATGATGCCGGCTGCTTCAAGTGTCTCAGAATCAGAATAGAGCTCAAGCAGGAGATCCTATACCAGTGTTCTGTCCCCATCACACACGCACACACACCAACAGACGTTCAAGAGTTAAAGACCAAACCAGCCGGCAAAATCCTCTTCCCTATGATAACGGAACTTGGCAACAATCTAGTGGCTGCCTGCCAAGAGTTTATTACTTACGAAGAGGAGAGATAACTTCTCCCCGCTTCTGGTACATCAAAGGAAACAGCTCAATAATTACAGAGTCAATCAAGTCCAGAGATAATTCAGCAAAGTCTATAACAAAAGTCTGACAATGCAGAATGGCGTGGAAGCTTTCAGCTTTGTTCGTCACAAGGTTTGACTGGCCACCACGCTCCCTTTTATACCCTGTGGGGTGTGGTCCAGTGACTCAGCCTAATCTCGGGCACGCCTTTTCTTCTGTTGTGCGCGCTTATCTCTGCGACGCTGGCGTGGATCCAGCCAAGACTCATTACCCTCATCACTGTCCATCTGTGACTGCGTGAATGTGCATGGCCCCGGCCCGATCTCTTGCCCTTCAGCAGACACCGAAGGCATTGCCAGAGAGGAGGGTCCTGGAGAGGGAGGCCTTGCCAACTCCTCTCCTTCACTCTCGGAGTCCTCTCCTGCCGATGACACAGGCTCAGGTAACGGAGCCACAACAACCAGTGATGGCTAACCTTTTTGCTGTCGTGTGCCAAAAGCGGGGGTCGTGGAGGGGGGGGTCGTGCACAGGCGTGCCCACATCCATAATTCAATGCCACCCCGCACCCTGCGCATGCGTGCATGACCCCCCACGCTCCCCCCACTTTTGGCACACGACAGCAAACAGGTTACTGGTGGGCCCGGTAGCCCCATCTTTCGCCCTCCCCAGGCTCCAGAGGCTTTCTTGGAGCCTGAGGAGGGCAAAAACGGCCTTCCCTATCCACCCAGAGGCCCTCTGGAGGCCAGAAATGGCCCATTTCCTGACTTCCGGTGGGCCTGGAAGGTCTGAAAATTAGCTGGCCCGAACGCGCATGCACACTGGAGCTGAGCTAGGGCAATGCTCGCGTGCCCACAGATTTGGCTCTGCGTGCCAGCTGTGGCACTTGTGCCTAGGGTTGCCAGGTGTCCACTATTTGAGCAGACAGTCCACTTTTTTCACATTATGTTCACTATTTTTTTTCACAAAATAGTGGACATTTTTTTATTCAAAAGCTTTATGATGAAATGGTACGTAATCTAAAGCTGTACAGTCTAAAAGAATAAGGATAGGAGAATCGCGTTTTGTCTTTTTTTTTCATAAGTTAGAATGAGACAAAGATCGAATGCTCATTGCAATAATCACATTTTACACAACAGCGCAAAAAATGCATTAAAGCAGTTATCTTTTGATATCGAAAATGTAGTGCCGAAGGTTTTTGCCGAATTCTCGAATTCTGCGAAGAAACGAGAAGAGTTGAAATCATTTTTTGAGTTTTGCGAGTCAGAATTCCATGAAGTTTTGCACCATGTTCCAACACGTTGGTTAAGTTTGTTTAAAGCGGTCGAAAGACTTCTTTTAAACTGGATACCTCTAAAATCGTATTTTATTTCTCTTGGATCTGATGAGTGCCATAAGGTTATCTGGAACCTTATTTCGGATCAGGAAAATGAACTCGCAAAGGACGATGAACCAACAATTTCAGAATTGTATTTATATTTCACGCACTTCTTCATGTCAATAATGCAAGACACCCTACTGAAGCTGGAAAGTAAGAAAATTCTTGCATGTGATCTTCACTTTATCATGTGTAAGCTGCATGATTCTTTGCAAAAAAAATACGATGAGCGGTTTTTTTGGAATGAAAGTTTTATTTGCCTTACGTAAAAAACATTTGCCTGAGAATGCTGTGCAAAAGTTCAAGAAAGAAGCCATCAACGTATATCAAAGAGCCATTGCGTACCTAGAAAAGTGGTATAATTTCACCGATTCAGTATATGAGACGCTAAATTGTTTCAATCTAATCGATTGCAATAATCCTCCAACTTTAGAAGAAATGACGAACATCTGGTTATTATCAGCATGGCGAGAAGAATTTCTACCCAACACTCTCTTCGATGAAATTTCTGCCTTAGAAGAAGTTTATGTTCATCTCCAGGGTGATTCATCCCTTGATAAGTGGATGTACTTTTTCAAGAAAGAGCCAGCTCCGAGTTTACTGAAACTGTTCCAGTATTGTGCATCAATTCCGGTATCAAATGCAAACGTTGAACGAATTTTCAGCGTCATGGGAATTTTTTTTTTTTTAATTTTAAATTTATATAAAGCCCTTCTCCCTGAGGACTCAGGGCGGTGTACAGCCAGAATTAAAAAACATAAAATACAAATATTAAAAACAATTAATATATATATAAATTTGGCCCAAAATTAAAAATACAAACCAATTAAAACATTTAAAATTTCTTCTTAAGCCAGCCCAATTTGTGGACTGATGAACGTAACCGACTGCTTGTACCATCAGTTCGAAGTGAACTTTGTATATTTTTTAATATTTCTCAACGTTGTACTGAAATTAAAGAATTATTCCTTAAACACAAAGAATTGATCAAAGCTGCGCAGTCAAATAAAAAATACACACGACAGCAAAGTAAAATGTAATTTAATATTTTACATATTATTATAATATATTTGATGTTTTGGATTTTAAGTAAAGTTTTGAAGTGATTATTTTAATACGTGTTAAAATGTTTGTAAGAAAATATATAATTTAATTGTAAAAATTGTTTTTATTTTTTTACTACTTAACACCCCCCCTCAACTTGCCCGCTATTTTTTGGAAGCAGACCTGGCAACCCTATTTTTGCCTCCAGGCCTTAAATCATCTTAGTGGCTCTTCTTGGCCCTTTTCCCAAAGTCTCAACCTATTTTTTTGTCATGTGGTGACCACAACTGGATGCA
This sequence comes from Pantherophis guttatus, assembly GCF_059756535.1. Taxonomy (NCBI): domain Eukaryota; kingdom Metazoa; phylum Chordata; class Lepidosauria; order Squamata; family Colubridae; genus Pantherophis; species Pantherophis guttatus. Next base: position 1,957,709 of record NC_142064.1, read on the forward strand.
GTATTCCAGGTGTGCCCTTACTAAGGCTTTACAAAGCGGTACTAATACTTCACGTTATATTTTTTTTAATTATTAAATTTCCAAAGATTAAAATACACAGTATAAAAAGAAACATAATACACAAAAAAGCAAGAAAAACATACACACACACAAAAACAAAAAATGTAAACAACCAAAAACAAACATATCAAAATTTCAATACTAATAACAACTTTTCTGCATCGGCATCTCTAACCTATTTAGCCTCTTCTACTTCTAAATATCTCTTATCTTAAATTTACATCTTTATCTAAATGATCTTAACTTCTATTTACAATTTGATCTCGTAACAAAAACAGGATTATTCAACCCAGAATCGTATTAGCTTTTTCGGCTGCTGCCACACATGTGGAGGGTTGCCCCCGGTTTAGACCGGTTCGCAAGAACCGGTAGTAAAACCGGCAGGAGGTCCTACTCACCGCCCCAGATGTCGTCATTGGCGATCTGCGCATGCATAGAAGGCGCGTGCGCGAGCGAGTATGATCCCGTGGCAAACCGCTAGTAAAGGTAAGTAGAACCCACTCCTGAGCCCCACGGGCCAGATCTAAGTACCCCAAGGGTCGGATCCGAGCCCCAGCCCTCGAGTTTGATACCCCTGCATTAGGGTGAAGGTTACGGTTGGAATTAAATCCACAGGTAGACCTTGATTTACAACCACAATTGAGCCCGAATTTCTATCGCTAAGGGAGACTGTTATTAAGTGAGTTTTATGCCCTGTTTTATGTCCTTTCTTTCCACTGTGGTTAAGAAGTGCAGTTGTTAAGTTACAATATCGTTGTTAAGTGAATCTGGATTCCCCGTGGACTTTGTCAGAAAAGTCGCAAGAGGGGATCACGTGACTATGAGACACTGCAACTGTCACAAGTACATGTCAGTTGCCAAGCGTCTGAATTTGATCATGTGACCAGGGGGATACTGCAATGGTCATAAGTGTGAAGAATGGCCCAAAGTCACTTTTTTCAGTGCCGTTGTAACTTCGGTCACTAAATGAGCTGATGTAAGTCAAGGACTCCCTGTACTGTATCGTGAAAACTGTTTAAGGACCAGGATTATAACCATGAATTTGTCCCACACCTCAAGGCTTTAAATTCATAGCTATTGCCTACTATATAATAAGAATAGATTTTTTTAAATTAGATGGAAACGTCTATTAATTGTTTATTCCACTGCTGGTTCTTACTACATTGGTTAACTGGGCTAATTATTAGCTATTGATTTAACTTCAGTAACAATTAACACTGAAGTTAAGATTACAGTATCTTTATATATTCAGTTGCGTCCATTTCTCAGAGACAGCCTGGATGAGGGCAGAGCCCAAGAAGGACGCCTGGGCCACCTCTCCTCTTGCTCTGAACTTAGAGGGTCCCTCATCTGCTGAGACCCTAGAACAGTGTTTCTCAACCTTGGTAGCTTGAAGATGGGTGGACTTCAACTCCCAGAATCCCCCAGCCAGCAGCGCTGGCTGGGGGATTCTGGGAGTTGAAGTCCACCCATCTTCAAGCTTCCAAGGTTGAGAAACACTGCCCTAGAAAGAGTGCAGAGAAGAGCAACGAAGAGGATCGGGGAACTGGAGGCTAAAACATATGAAGAACCATTGCAGTGAAGACAATTAACCAGTGGAACAGCTTGCCACCAGAAGCTTGCTCCATCACTGGAGGCTTTTAAGAAGAGATTGGACAGCTATCGTAGACTTAGAAAATGTGAGTTCAAGCCACGAAAGCCAGCTGGCTGACTTTGGGGCAGGAGACGGTGAGTTCTAGTCCTCCCTTAGCCATTTAAGCCAGCTGGATGACATTGAGCCAGTCATTCTCAGCCCAACCCGTCTTACAGGGTTGTTGTGAGGAAAATAAGCGGAAGAAGGTATGTTGGATATGTTGGCTGCCTTGAGTTATTTGTACAAATAATAAAGATGGAATAAAAAAGACAGACAGACAGACAGACAGACAGACAGACATAGAGAGATAGATAATTGATAGAGAGGAGAGATAAAGTAATAGAGATGAGAGATAGATAGGAAGCTATATAGGTAAATAAAAAAGGACATGGTGGCTCAGTGGCTAAGACACTGAGCTTGTCAATCAAAAGGTTGGCAGTTCAGCGGTTTGAATCCTTAGTGCAGCGTGATGGGGTGAGCTCCCATTCCTTGTCCCAGCTTCTGCCAACTTAGCAGTTCGAAAGCACATAAAAAATGCAAGTAGAAAAATAGGGACCACCTTTTGTGGGAAAGTAACAACATTCCGTGTGCCACATGACCACCGAGACGTCTTTGGACAGCGCTGGCTCTTCGGCTTTGAAATGGAGATGAGCACTGCCCCCTAGAGTCAGGAACGACTAGCACATATGTGCGAGGGGAACCTTTACCTTTTATAGCTAAATAGCTAGATATAACTAGTGATGAAAGACAGATAGACAGACAGACAGATCTGTTTGGATGATGGATGACATCTGGGAGGGGTACCAGGTGAGAAAAAAACTATTTGAAACCTTAGGATGGTCTTGTTTTTTCTTTCAGATGAAGATCCTTAATCTTTAATCCAATTCTCCTGGAACCTGAAGCTGACCCGTGATCTAGAATAATTCCCTTGCCCTACCTACCTGGTCTACCTCACAGCTTTACAAGTCCTTGGTTCCCTTGCCCATCACCCCTTGAAAGGAAGGATGAGATCCACGTGAAGTCATCCCACGAAAGAGTCTCTTCTCAAGGTATGAACCAAAACGAGCAGCAGTGGTAGAGCCACCTCCAGCCACCATAAGTCCCACGATTGCAAAGTTAGAAGCATCTCCTTGAAGTCCCGTTCACATGTTCCAACTTGCAAATAGAGTCCTTCCACCATTTATAACCGCTTAACGAGGCAGCTACTGGCAGATTAACTAAACATCAATTAGTGCAAAAAGCAACCATCACATCTATTTCGTTCAACACTGGGCTAATTATCTTCACGTACCTCCTGTGTATTAATTGCAATCTAATTGTTTCTCATATCTGGCTGGCATAAACATTTAGACACATGGAACCAGCGAAAGAGCCAAATAACAGCCATCATTTGACAGGTCCTGGTTTGTCATATTCATGGATTCTTGTTCTCGGAGGCAGATTTGAACTGGTTGGTTTCCAAAGGAAATCTGGTTTTGGACCAACCCTTGGAAGCCTGGCCAATCTCGACAACCCACATTAGATCATCTATGCCAGGCCCACAAAAACTGCACCTGCAATTCTCTTGGATACCCTCAAAGGGCCACAGAATCTCTCTAATTGCATGTAATTTTATTGAGATCAAATTGAGTAGACAAAACCATCCAAGCAGACTTAGTAAGTGGGTAGAAAAATAAGTCATGGGGAAAAAAAATCAGCTGTTCATTCAGGGTGAGTTGAATTTGCAAAATCACCTTGGAATGCTCAGAAGAGAAAACCAAGAGATCTTAGAATCTCAGAATCTTGGTATCGTAGAATCTTAGAACCTTAGAACTTTAGAATCTTAGAATCAGAAAATCACAGAGTCTCAGAATCTGTGGATTAGGATCACAGAATCTCAGAATCTGTGGATTAGGATCACAGAATTTCAGGATCTTGGTATCATAGAATCTTAAGAGTCACAGAATCTTAGAAACTTAGAATCACAGAATCTGTGATTGGACAGGATTGGACAGGACCTTGTAGATTTTCTGATCCAACTCCATGCTCAAGGCAGGAGTCCTAATTCCATCTCACACAAGTGGCTGTCCAGTCTCTTCTTGAAAACCTCCAGTGATGGAGCAATCACAACTTCTGGAGGCAAATTGTTCCATTGATTAATCATTCTCACAGTCAGGAAATGCCTCTTTATTTCCAAGATGAATCTCCCTCTGACCAGCTTCTATCCATTGCTTCTTGTCCTGCCCTCAGGTGCTTTGTAGAAGAAGTTGACCCCCTCTTCCCTGTGATGCTCCCTCAAGTCCTGGAAGACTGCAATCATCTCCCCTGAGCCTCCTCAGTGTTAGACTAGATACCAAGGTCCTTCAACTATTCATTGTACAATTTAGCCTCCAGCCCCCTAACCATTGCTCTTCTCTGCCCCCTTTCCAGGGCCTCAGCAGATGAGCCATCCTTGAAGCTCAAAGCAAGAGCAGAGCTGGCCCAGCTGACTTCACAAGCTTGATGGAAAGTTCTTAAACTTCTCAACGTCCTCCAAGAAACCCAGTTACCCTTACTATCTGGTTGGGTTTAACTTTTTTCTCACTGTTCTGAGTCTTCTTCTCTTTCTTTCCCTTCCTCCTCCTACCAGCGGCCTGGGAAACAAAAAAAAATCTTCTTTGGCAGGCAGGATGGAAATTAAGCCTGTGCACAGAGGCTGTGGGAACCAACTGTGAACACCCAGCCTAATTAAGTCGGCTATTTGCCAAACCCTCCAGATGTTCAATTAATCCTGAGCCACCTCTGTTCATCTGTCAGGCTTTGGCACAAAGAGAGACCTGATTGCTTTGTGGCCGCTGGTCCCAGCAACAAGGCTTGGCTGGTTGCTATGGGGTTTCACCGGGTCTGTTGCATGTTGAGAATGACATCTGGACATCTTTCTCCTCCAAAGGTCCTGGGCTACGTTGCAGAAAGGGGCAAGGAAGCTAACAGGCTTCCTCTCTGGTTTGGTCAACAACTCCTTGCCAGGATGAGACCATGAATGATTGCGTATCTTCATTCTTTTCATTCTACTTTGCTCCAAGTGGGAAACAGGCCATTGCATCAGCTTCTAGCTCTTCTCTACTGTTGTTGACAATCGAAGTGAGCAACTGCTTAACTGTAGACTCTGAAACACATCCCGCTTGCTGTCTGGAAATGGATACCCTATTCCTAAGACCCTCTTGGTAAGAGGAACAGAGCAGGATGAAGCAACAACAAAATAGAGCTGGAAGGGACCTTGGAGGCCTTCTAGCCCAACCCCCTGCTTAGGCAGGAAACCCTACACCACTTCAGACAAATGGTTAGCCAACCTCTTCTTAAAAACTTCCAGTGTTGAAGCATTCACAACTTCTGGAGGCAAGTTGTTCCACTGATTAATTGTTCTAACTGTCAGGAAATTTCTCCTTAGTTCTAGGTTGCTTCTCTCCTTGATGAGTTTCCACCCATTGCTTCTTGTCCTGCCCTCAGGTGCTTTGGAGAATAGCTTGACTCCCTCTTCTTTGTGGCAGCCCCTGAGATATTGGAAGTCCACTATCATGTCTCCCCTGGTCCTTCTTTTCATTAGACTAGACATATCCAATTCCTTGCAACCCATTCTCCATACGTTTTATCCTCCAGCCTCCTATCATCTTTGTCGCTGTTCTCTGCACTCTTTCCAGAGTCTCAACATCTTTTTTCTATCATGGAGACCAAAACTGGATGCAATATTCCAAAGTGTCAATCAAGCAACTGGTTCTAGAATCAATTCTGATCCAAGGAACAAGATTAGAACAGGATTAAAGGTTGTCCCACCAATCTCTTCCAAACTTCGCTCCTCCTCCTCCTCCTTCTGGAAAAACATGTTTTTGCTGTCAAGAAACCCTGCAAGGGACTCCTAAGAGGAGTGAGTTTGCTTTGCTGCTGACCCAAGAGTAAATCCTGTCAATTTTATTTATTTGATCCCAACAGCTGCTTTTGGGGAATCAATTGAGCCCTGATGCTGCCTTCCAAAGAAGAGCCTCCTGCTGTGTTGCAGGCTACAGATTATATTCATTTGGTTTCTTGCACGAAGGAAAGAAAGATAAAAGAAATGTGGCAAAGTAAAATGGGACTCGGTATTATTCAACATCAGTGACTTTAACATGTCTGGATTTCAACTCCCAGAATTCCCCAGCCAGCAAGCTTTAAGAGGGGTGGACTTCCACTCCCAGAATTCCCCAGCCGGCAAGCTTCAAGATGTGTGGACTTCACATTGGCTGGGAATTCTGGGTTTGAAGTCCCCACATCTTAAATTTGCTGAAGCTGAGAAACTCTGATTTCCCTAAGTCTGGAACGCTTTCAATGAACCATCAGAATGACTTCGGTGTTACTGTTACATTAGTAAGATTCTCTCTTTTTTAGATAATGCCAGTGTGTACAATCAACAACATTATTTGATTAAACCTGTCTCTGAATGGAACACCCCCTGAAGGAAAGACAGCTGTTCCTGCATCTGTCTCCATGCCAGGGTCACAGCACTGAACAACAAACTTTTGAATATTTAAAGTAACAGAATATATTATCCATTTCTAAAGCATAACAATGAATTAGGCCTCCGCACTAGGTAACATCATCAATGCTAGAAGGGAAAGGAGGAGGAGGAGGAGGAGGAGGAGGAGGAGGAGGAGGAGGAGGAGGAGGAAGAAGAAGAAGAAGAAGAAGAAGAAGAAGAAGAAGAAGAAGAAGAAGAAGAAGAAGAAGAAGAAGAAGAAGAAGAAGAAGAAGAAGAAGAAGAAGAAGAAGAAGAAGAAAAACTTTGGGGTCCTTGTTTTCTTGCAGACATTTCATTACCCAAACTAGGTAACATAATCAGTGCTAGAAGGGAAAGGAGGAGGAGGAGGAGGAGGAGGAAGAAGAAGAAGAAGAAGAAGAAGAAGAAGAAGAAGAAGAAGAAGAAGAAGAAGAAGAAGGAGAAGGAGAAGGAGAAGGAGAAGGAGAAGGAGAAGGAGGAGAAGGAGAAGGAGAAGGAGAAGGAGAAGGAGAAGGAGAAGGAGAAGGAGAAGGAGAAGGAGAAGGAGAAGGAGAAGGAGAAGGAGAAGAAAAACTTTGGGGTCCTTGTTTTCTTGCAGACATTTCATTACCCAAACTAGGTAACATAATCAGTGCTAGAAGGGGAAGGGGAAGGAGGAGGATTGTGGGGTCCTTGGTGATTTCTGTGCTTGGTTGAGAGGGAGGGAGGGAGAGAGGTGGGGAGAGAAGAGAGAGAGAGAGAGCAATTGAGGAGAATATTTGTAGCTCAGGGTTGACCTGTAGAGTCCTGGCTGGTCTCTGAGCAAACCCCTCTAACCTTTGTACCACTGATGATGTTACTTAATTGGGTCATGAGATGTCTGCAAGAAAACAACCAAGCTCAAGGACCTCACAATTCAGCCCTGAGCTACAAATATTCTCTACTGTTCATACTCTACTGTGGATGGGATGGAATAGAATAGAATGGAATAGAAGAATGGAATGGAATGGAATGGAATAGATGGAAGGGACCTTGGAGGTCTTCTAGTCCAACCCCCTGCTCAAGCAGGAGACCTTGTACCATTCTGGGCAAGTGAAATGTCCAGTCTCTTTATAAAAACCACCAGTGATGAAACACCCACAACTTCTGGTGGCAAGCTGTTCCACTGGTAAATTGTCCTCACTGTTAGGAAGTTTCTCCTTAGTTCCAGGTTGCTTCTCTCCTTAATTAGTTCCCATCGGTTGCTTCTTGTCCTGCCTTCAGGGGCTTTGGGGAATAGGTGGACTTCCCACCCCTCCTCTTTGGCTGACCCTGAAGCTGCTCACCTTTCAGAACCCCTTAAAGGCTGTTTTCTCGGGCAGGGGTCCAAGCGCATAAGCGAACTCTGTTCCTTTGTGTTTATTCGGCTGGGAAGTGGATGTTTTATGCATTCTTCCATCTCGTCGGCTGCCCAGGGTTGCATTTGCGAGATTGGCGGCTGTATAAATGATGGGCGGCTGTATAAATCGGTATCAATAAATAAATACCCTCTGGTTGACCCTGCCAATCTCCCGACCTGAATGGCCACGGCCCCTCCTGCCTGCTGGCACTTTAGGGAGCTGAGCTTGCCTTGGGTTTATTTTATTCAAGGGGGGGCGGGTTTCTAGGATGAAACCAGGGGGTGGGACTGCTGGGGGTTTGCAAGGGTTCGGAAGAACCTCTAGCTAAGATTCTGTGCAGTTCGGAGAACCCCCAAATCCCACTCCTGACTGGCCCCGTCCACCCACCCTGCCCCTCCCCTCCCAGGAGTCCCCACGTGGCCCATTTGGGATGCAGGTAAGTACAGGATGTGCACGGAGGCTCAGTTAGGTAAAGGCAGATGTAGGGTTTCCTACTTGGGCAGGGGGTTTGACTAGATGACCTGCAAGATCCCTTCCAACTCTGTTAATCTGTTAAATCTGTTAGGGTGAAAAACGGGTCTACCGGAAGTTCAGGAAGGCCGGAAATGGGCCTGTTTTGGGCCTCCAGAGGGCCTCTGGAATCTGGGGAGGCTGTTTTCGCCCTCCCGGAGGCTCCAGAAAAGCCTCCGGAGCCTGGGGAGGGCAAAAATGCCCACCCCAGCCATGGTGCAGGAGGCCGACTAGGCCACGCCCACTATGGGCATGCTCACCCAGCAACCAGGCAGAGAGAGAACCCCTTGCTAAAAGTTTTGAAGCCCACCCCTGAATGAAACCCAAGGACCCTTAAACCACAGAGACTTCCTCTGTCCTTCCCTGAAGCTGTATACAGGTAGTCCTCGACTTATGACTGCAGCTGAGCCCAAAATTTCTATTGCTAAGCCAGACTGTTGTAAAGTGAGTTTGGTCCTATTTTGCGACCATTCCGGCCACTGTAGTTAAGTGAATCGCTGCCACTGTGAAGTTAGTAACACCGTTGTTAAGTGAATCTGGCTTCCCCATTCTCAGAAAGTCAGAAAAAGGGGATCACGTGACCCCGGGACACTGCAACCGTCATAAATTTGAGTCTGTTGCCAAGCGTCCGAATTTTGATCACATGACCGCAATGGTCATAAGTGTGAAAAACGGTCATCGGTTGCTTTTTTCAGTGCCGTTGTAACTTTGAAAGGTTGCTAAATGAACTGTTGTAAGTCAAGGACTACCTGTATGTAGTTTTTCTTGGGGAAAATACCCTCAAATATTCCGAAATAGGCACCAGGTGGAGAGAGCCAGGAAACCTGCATTATTCAAGGCTCTGGAATTGCTTTGGCTAGAAAACGTTGCAGATCAAAGAACGAATGAGTATCAAATTCTCCATGGGGAAAATGAGATGGTGCCTGGTTAAAAAAAAAAAAAAAAAAAAAATCCACAAAGGGGCAGAAAAGACTCAGTGGCAAATGCAATATAATTAAAATTATGGATATTCACTGCCAACGGATGGCGTAAGGGCAGCCAAGTAGGGTTGTATTAAAAGGAGATTGGATCACTTCGTGGAAGATCAGGTTCTCTTGGAGAACTTATAGCTGTTTTGTACCTTCTCAATCTCAGATAGAAAACTTACAGTAGATAGTCTGCATGGTTTGGAACCAGGTTATTTATTTATTTATTTATTTATTTATTTATTTATTTATTTATTTAGTTTGTCAAACATGTACAAGATAGCAGGTATAAGTATGAACATGGACATGAACGAAGAAAGTAAATACAAATAAATTGGGACAGGGATGGTAGGCATTCTGGTGCACTTATTTATTTTATTTGATTTTATTTATATGCTGCCCTATCTCCATAGGACTCAGGGCGGCTCACAACAATAAAATATCCAATAAAATGCGTTAAAATACATGTTAACCCCACCCCCCCAGTCCAGGTTGAACAACCATGTCTTTAAGTCGCGGCGGAAGGTGCGGAGGTCAGGGGCCAACTGGAGCCCCAGAGGAAGTTGGTTTCAGAGGATGGGAGCACCCACAGATAAAGCTCTACCTCTAGGGGTCGCCAGTCGACACTGTCTAGCCAACGGCACCCTGAGTAGACCCCCCCTGTGAGAACGCACCGGGCGATGGGGAGCTGTTGCTGGTTGCAGATGCTCTGACAAATATCCTGGGCCTTATACACACCCCCTTTACGGACCTCTTAGGAATGGGGTGAGGTCCACGGGAGACAGTTTAAGGTTGAAGCTGTGAGGGTTTGAGGATGTAACAACAGAGTCAAGTAGTTGACCACTCTGGCGTTGACCACTCTGTTGCCGAAGTCGTATTTTCTGCAGTTGAGTTTGGAGCAGCTTACCTTGAGTTTGTATCGATTGTTTGCCCGTGTATTATTGTGGTTGAAGCTGAAGACGTCATTGGCAGGTAAGACATTGTAGAAGACAATATTGTGTACTATCCTTAGATCGGACCACGGGGGGTGCAGTTCCAGTTTGTCCAAGCCCAAAATTATAAGCCTGGTGGCGTAAGGGATTCTATTGTGAGTAAAGGAGTGGAGGATTCTTCTCGTGAAATACAGAGTGGGTTCCAGGCAGACGAGCTGTATTCGAGAATTGGTCTGGCAAAGGTTTTGTATGCCCTAGTTTGCAGTACAATGTTACCGGAGAAGAAACTTTGCAAATTTAGGTTAACAAGTCTTAATGCCTTTTTGGCAATGCTGTTACAGTGAGCTCTGGGGCTTAGATAGTTTGAGATGAGTACTCCTAAATCCTTGACAGAATGAGTCCTTATTGGAAGGACCAGCTTTTTATTTATTTATTTATTTATTTTATTGAATTTGTATACCGCCCTACTCCCGAAGGACTCAGGGCGGGGAACAGCCATGGAATAAAACATATAAATACAAAATTTAAAATAGATTAAAACGAGATTAAATAATTTGGCTGAACAAATTTAAAACCCCAATAATTTAAAACCAAATTAAAATTTCCATTTAAAAAGGGGAAAAACTTAGGTCAGGCCGGCTTGGTGAAATAGAAAGGTCTTAAGCACGCGACGGAAGGTACGCAGATCCGGGATCCTCCGTATCTCCGAAGGGAGTTCGTTCCAGATCGTAGGTGCCCCCACAGAGAAGGCTCTCCCCCTGGGGGCCGCCAGTCGACATTGTTTGGCCGACGGCACCCGGAGGAGCCCCTCTCTATGAGAGCGTACCGGCCGGTGGGAGGCTATTGGTGGTAGCAGGCGGTCCCGTAAATAACCAGGTCCTAAGCCATGGAGCGCTCTAAAGGTCATAACCAAAACCTTGAAGCGCACTCGGAAGACCACCGGGAGCCAGTGCAGCTCGCGCAGGAGAGGTGTTACATGGGAGCGCCACGTCGCTCCCATCACCACCCGCGCGGCCGCACTCTGCGCCAGTTGGAGCCTCCGAGTGCTCCTCAAGGGGAGCCCCATGTAGAGAGCGTTACAATAGTCCAGACAGGAGGTGACGAGGGCATGAGTGACCGTGCGTAACGAGCTTTTCCAACTTACATCTACATGACCCACCAGAGTTGAATCGCTTTGGTTCAGCAAACCGATTCAAATGGTCCCTACCGTCTCAGCCGAGGTGGGCCGAGTTGGTTGAATTTCACTCCTGGTTACGGTTCTCCTCTTTTAAGGAGAGCCTTCTGATGGGACCAAGGAGAAGGGCCTGCTCTGTGGTGGCTGCCTCCCTGTGGAACATCATCCCTGCAGAGATAAGACTGACCTCATCTTGATATTTTTCCAAGAGGCCCTGAAAATGTAGTTTTGACAGTGGGCCTGGAGTCCTCCAGAGGATATGAAGCCCATCAAGTGATTGGTTTGCTTGTTGTCGGCAGAGGGATGAAGGTTTATTGCTATTGGATGAGGGTTTGGTATTTTGGACTTTATTTTGTAAGGGGAGACAAGATGAAGATTTGTGATGGAGATGGAGACGTTAAGTCCTTGGTGCTCTCTGACCTTTTTTTTTTTTTTTTTAATTTGATTCATATGCCTCCCTTCTCCGGAGACTCAGGGCGGCTTACAGTGTGTTAAGCAATAGCCTTCATACTTTTGTATATTCATACAAAGCCAGCTTATTGCCCCCACAAACTGGGTCCTCATTTCACCTACCTTAGAAAGGATGGAAGGCTGAGTCGACCTTGAGCCTTGGCGAGATTCGAACCCTGCAGTAATTGCAGGCAGCTGGTGTTAAATTATAGTGCTCTGTCTGTTGAGCTATCCAGGCTCCTTGATGGTTTTCTTGTAGACGTTTCACGACCCAAGTAGGTAACTTCATCAGTGCTGGAAGGGAATGGGATTGGAGGAGGAGGAGGAGAGGGGGAGGGGGAGGAGGAGAAGGAGGAGGAGAAGGAGAAGGAGAAGGAGAAGGAGAAGGAGAAGGAGAAGGAGAAGGAGAAGGAGAAGGAGAAGGAGAAGGAGAAGGAGAAGGAGAAAGGAGTGGGAGGATGGTGATGACTGTGGGGTCCTTGATGCTCTCTGAGCTTGATCGTTTTCTTGAAGACATTTCATGACCCAATTAGGTAACATCAGTTATGAACTGATGCAGACAACACCCCAATCCAGGAACGACCAGCTCAGACCAACAAGTTAACAATAAACAATAGCCTAATCAAGGAACCCCTCAAGAACAGTTCCACCCACACTGACCAGGCAAGCCATTAGGATACAGTATAAACTGAGAGCAGCCTTAAAGCTTGCTGATCTTCAAACCCAAAACCTCTCCTGGCTTATTTCAAAAGCCTTCAGGTTAAAAACCTACCAGCATACCTACCTGCGGCTCATCGGAATACATCTACCTTTATATGAGAATCAGAAATTCCGACACGACTTCTCTGAAAGCAATTTGACAGCACGCCATCAGGAAAGCAAAATGTAAAATATCGAACATAAACCTGACTTGACAGTAAAAGCTTCAAACCCAAGAATGATCTTGGCAAGGATGACACCCGATTGAAAAAAATAAAATAAATTAAAATAGCTCGGCGCAAGAGGAAGAGAAATCTCACGTCTGCTCTGATTGATTTCAGCATCCAGTTTTGGTGCGCAGAAATTACATTTTCGAAGGAGTTTCGGATGGAAGGAAGAACCGTTGGCTCCTAAAATAGGAAGAGCATTTGGGCAGCATTGGGCCCCTCCCCACCCAGGATCCCCCCCTCCTCAAAAAAGTTTTTGCCAAATAGAAATGTCAAATGGAGCAGAAGGGGAAACGATGAAATACATGACTGCAAAATAACGATATTAACCATATTTAATTTTAATCCATTTAAAAGATAAATAGAATACGTTTCATTCCCCCCCCCCCCCAATCTCAGCCATTATTTTATGGAGCAGAATTTGCAGAACACCTGCAGAAATTTGCTGCCAAATATGTTGTGTTTAATGTGACAGAAGGGGGAAGTAATTAAATACGTGCACAGAAAGGCTTTCGACTTTATTTAAGGAATTTGTCCTAATTGTATTTGGAATTAAAGGTAGCTGCTTGTTAGAGGGATTGGATACCTTTAGCCAGGTGAAATGAGCAAAGCAGCGCATTGTTCACAGCACCCGCCAGATGCAATACAGGTAGCTGATTGGTCATCTAGTATTAAGGTAGGTAGGTAGGTAGGTAGGTAGGTAGGTAGGTAGGTAGATAGATAGGTACAACCATTCATTTAGCAATCGTTCAAAATTACAAGGGCACTGAAAAAAGGGATAGGGATGGATGGATGGATGGATGGATGGATGGATGGATGGATGGATGGATAGATAGATAATGACAGAGATAAGAGAGAGATGGTAGAGATTGAGAGATTGAGAGACAGAGGTGATAAATAGAGAATAGATAGATAGATATGGATGGATAGATAGATGATAGATAGATAGATAGATAGATAGATAGATAGGCAGGCAGGCAGGCAGGCAGGCAGGCAGGCAGGCAGGCAGGCAGGCAGAGATGAGAGAGAGAGAAAGAGATACTGTAGATAGATAGATAGATAGATAGATAGATAGATAGATAGATGATAGATAGATAGATAGATAGATAGATGATAGATAGATAGATAGATGATAGATAGATAGATAGAAAGATAGAAAGATAGATAGATAATAGGGTGATAGATAAGAGAGAGAGAGATGATAGAGAGATGATAGAGATTGAGAGATCGAGAGACAGAGGTGATAAATAGAGAGATGATAGATAGATAGATAGATAGATAGATAGATAGATAGATAGATAGATAGAGATAGATAGATAGATAGATAGATAGATAGATAGATAGATAAGAGAAAGAGAGAGAGAGAGCTGAGAGTCCTCAACGTACAACCATTCATTTAGCAATCGTTCGAAGTTACAAGGGCACTGGAAAAAGTGACTTACAACCAAGCTGCACACTTTATTTATTTATTTATTTATTTATTTATTATTTATTTATTTATTTAAATTTTTATGCCGCCTTTCTCCCGAGGGACTCAGGGCGGTGCACAGCCACAATAAAACAACATATCTCCATTTAAATTTAAAAACAGTTTAAAACATATTAAACAATTTGGCCCTTTTATATTAAAAACTAAAAAACTAAAAACTAAAACACCCATTAAAATTTGTTATTTAAACCAGCCCAGCCTGTTGGAACAGTAAAGTCTTAAGGACACGGCGAAAGGGACGTAGGTCGGGGATCTTACATATCTCGGGGGGCAATTCATTCCAGAGGGCAGATGCCCCCACAGAGAAGGCTCTCCCCCTGGGGGTCGCCAGTCGACATAGTTTGGCTGACGGCACCCTGAGGAGTCCCTCTCTGTGGGAGCGTATTGGCCGGTGGGAGGCTGTCGGTGGCAGAAGGCGGTCTCGTAAGTACCCAGGTCCTAAGCCATGGAGCACTTTAAAGGTGGTAACCAACACCTTGAATCGCATCCAGAAGACCACCGGGAGCCAGTGCAGCTCGCGCAGGAGAGGTGTTACATGGGTGCGCCGTGTCGCTCCCATAATCACCCATGTGGCCGCATTCTGGACCAGTTGGAGCCTCCGAGTGCTCTTCAAGGGGAGCCCCATGTAGAGAGCATTACAATAGTCCAGATGGGAAGTGACGAGGGCATGAGTGACCGTGCACAAGGCGTCCCGGTCCAAAAAGGGATGCAACTGGTAAATCAGGCGAACCTGATAAAAAGCCCCCCTGGCCACCACCGTCATATGGTCTTCTAAAGACAGCCATGCATCCAGGAGGACACCCAAGTTGCGAGCCGTCTCTGAGGGGGCCAAGATCTCGCCCCCAATAGTCAGCGATGGAGGCAGCTGGCTATACCGGGACACCGGAAACCACAGCCATTCGGTCTTGGAGGGGTTGAGTCTGAGCTTGTTTCTCCCCATCCAGATCCGCACAGCCTCCAGGCACTGGGACATCACGTCAAGGGCATCATTGGGGTGGTCCGGGGTGGAGATGTACAGCTGAGTATCATCAGCGTACTGATGGAACTTCACCCCAAAACCACAGATGATCTCACCCAGCGGCTTCACATAAATGTTGAACAGGAGGGGCGAGAGGACCGACCTTTGCGGCACCCCACAAACAAGGCGCCTTGAGGTCGACCTCTGTCCCCCTGCCAACACAGACTGCGTACGGTCAAAGAGGAAGGAGGAGAACCACTGCAACATGGTGCCTCCCACTCCTAACCCCTCCAACCGGCGCAGCATGATACCATGGTCAATGGTATCAAAAGCCGCTGAGATGTCTAATAGGACCAGGACAGAGGAACAACCCCTGTCCCGAGACCTCCAGAGATCATCAACCAATGCGACCAATGCCGTTTCCATGCTGTACCCCAGCCTGAAGCCCGACTGGTACGGATCTAGACAGACAGCTTCATCCAGGTACTGGGGAAGTTGTCGCACCACCACACTCTCAACAACCTTCACCACAAAGCGAAAGTTGGAGACTGGACGATAGTTCGATAATACAGCCGAGTCCAGGAAAGGCTTCTTGAGGAGGGGCCTCACCACCACCTCTTTCAAGGCGGAAGGGAAGAAACCCTCACTCAGAGAAACGTTAATACTCACCTGGAGCCAGCCTCGTGTGACCGCCCGGGAGGCCAGCACCAACCAGGAGGGACACGGGTCCAATAAATATGTGGCAGCGCTAAGTCTACCCAGAATCCTGTCCACGTCCTCGGAAGCCACAAGGTCAAACTCCTCCCAGATAACACTCTCAAGGCCCACCTCCGTCACCCCATCTGAATCTACCCAGTCGTAGTCCAGGCCTTCCCGAATCTGAGCGATTTTGTCATGCAGGTATTGCACAAAATCTCAGCTCTACCCTGCAAGGGGTCTTATGACGATTCAGACACTTGATGTTTTTACAAGGGTTTCAGTGTCCTGGGTCATATGAAACCTTCTCAGCTGGCTTCCAACAAGCAAAGTCAAAGAGGAAGGTCAGATTTGCTTAGCAGAGAGTCCTTGACTTACAACTGTTTGTTTAGCGACCACTTGACGTCACAACAGCACTGAAAAGGGTGACTTATCACCATTTTTCACACTTACGACCATCCCCGTGATCAGGTGATCCAAATTCAGATGCTTGGCAACCGATTCCTATTTATGATGGTCGCTGTGACCCCGGGATCATCATTTGCGATCTTGTCAAGGGGGAAGCCAGATTCACTTAACAACCGTGTTACTAGCCTTAACAACTGCAGTGATTCACTTAACAACGATATAAAGCAAGGTCTTAAAATGGGGCAAAACACACTTCACAATTGTCTCGCTTAAAAACAGAAATCTGGAGCGCCCTTGCGGTCATAAACCGAGGATTACCTGTGTAACCGAGTGATTCACATTAACAGTTGCTGTGATTCACTTAACAACCATGGGAAAAAGGTCATAAAATCAGGCCCGGCTCATTGAACAAGAGCCTTTTTTAAGCGATGGGAATTCTGCTCCTAACTGGTCGTGAATCAAGAATTACCTGTAGGTCACCTTTCCCATAATCCCTTGGGTTGGGGATTCTGGGAACTGCAGTCCCAAAGCCTCCCTCTGGGAACAAAATTAGCTAAACCATCTTTCTATGATAGTCTGTAGAGATTCTCAGTCATCCAGGTCCTGGTTGTCCCAAAGGTGCTTTGGGACTTCCTTGTTTTTTTCTTTTGAGGACGTTTCACTTCTCATCCCAGAAGCTTCTTCAGCTCTGACTGGATGGTGGAGAATGGAAGGGTTTATACTCCTTGCAGACAGCCGGTCCTTTGCATCCTTTGAGAGGGTCGTTGAAGCACTTGGAGGTCACCTGAGTAGTTACGGAGTAGTTACAGAGCTACTCAGGTGACCCTGAGGACCAGGGGTGGGTTCTAAAATTTTTTACTACCGGTTCTGTGGGTGTGGCTTATTTTGTGGGCGTGGCTTGGTGGTCATGTGACAATTCTTTAGGATTTAGCAGAGGTACTGGTCTACCAGGCTTTTAACTGCTTGCAGAGCTGTACCAGTCTACTCCCTAGAGATACGCACAATACCAGACCTCCGGACTTTTCGTTAGGCCCTGAATACTCCCATTCCCCATCATCCAGTCAGAGCTGAAGAAGCTTCTTGAATGAGAAGCGAAACTTCTTCAAAGAAGTAAAAACAAGGAAAAGTCCAGTTGCCTCCTGAAAAAAACTGTTTTGGGGCATTTTTATGATAGTCTCAGCAGACGATAAACTTGCTTGGGAAACCTCTTGTGGTAACCGAACAGCAAATCAATCCATCTTTTATTACGGTCACAGACCAGCATCACAAACAAAAGGATTTTAAAAAAACCATAATAAAAAAAAATTAGGACCAAAAGCAGAAAGTAATATATTACGATTAGCATTGGCAATTGAAGAGTGAAGTTTTCCAGCCTGAAAGCAAGGATCCAAATCAGCTTCTCGCTAACGAGCCGGAAGATTAATCTATTATTAAATTTCCTTTTTGCCTGAAACGCGGTAACTCTTTTCAGCGTTTCTGATCTTCGTTGGGAGAATCCAAAATGCTGCTCTGAGCTACGGTGTCGGTTTGTAATTATGTGGAAAGGCAAAAGGAAGCGTTCGCTTCTCTTTTTTTGCAATGGATTGGGTCAGCTGGAGAGCTTCCGTATCAGCAGAAATACCAATTCACAAACAGGCGAATTGATTTTCTGCCTGGTGAGCTTGGTAAGAATAGCAGCTCTCCACGCATTCGGAGCGTCTAATGCTGTCTTTAAAAAAAAAAAAGAGGGTTATAGCAGTCCCTTCCAGATTTAGCTGTGATTTGTAATCGGATCGAAGGGGGGGAATGTTAAAGACACAAATTATATTGATAGAAGAGAATATTGGCAGCTCAGGGTTGAACTGGGGGTGGGATTGGGGGGGTTTCTTGGTTGCTTTCCTGCAGACGTTTCATGACCCAACTAGGGAACATCGTCAGTGCTAGAAGGAGGAGGATTTGTAGAGAGGAGGAGGAGGAAGAGGAAGATGGCTGTGGGATCTCTGAGCTTGCTTGTTTTCTTGCAGACATTTCACTCCCAAACTAGGTAACATCAGTTGCTAGAAAGGAGTGAGGTTTGTGGAGAGGAGGATGAGGAGGAGGAGAAGGAGAGAGAAAGAGAGAGACAGACAGACATATACAATACATACACACACACACACACACATATACGTGTGTGTGTGTGTGTGTGTGTGTGTGTGTGTGTGTGTGTATGTAAAAGGGGTGAAATCCAAAATTTTTCCCTACTGGTTCTGTGGGCATGGCTTGGTGGGCATGGAAGGGGAAGGATATTGCAAAATCTCCATTCCCGCCCCACTCTGGGACCAGCCAGAGGTGGTATTTCCCTGATATGTGTGTGTGTGTGTGTTTGTGTGTGTATTCATACATAAATACATACATACATACATACATACATACATACATACATACATACAATATATATATTCTTTTTCCTTTACTTCTCTCCTTCCTTCCCTCCCTCCCAGTAAATCTCAGCCAATACCCAAAGTGTCTTCTGTTTGCAAAGAACCCTTTTGCAAAAACCCTGCCTCAATTCCCTCAGCTTATCTCTTAAACAGCATCGACAAAGCCCCCCCCCCCCCCCCCGCGGTGGTCTCTTTTAACGGCCCGGGGTTGCTGTGGCCAGGAGATTCAGAAGGACTCCCCCAAACAGCTCTGGAGTCTCTCCAAAGTCAAGGAGAAGAAGGGAGGCCTGTGTAGGATGGGAGGAATCTAACTGTCTTTGCACACCTGCTGGGCCACACACCTGAGGGTTCCAGGAGGTAAGGGAAGGAGCTGGGGTGGGCAGGTTTTCCACCCATCCACTTGGCACTCCTCGATGCCTCTGTTTAAGACACCAATGGTTAAGCATCGGGGTGAAATCTACTTACCTTCCCTAATCGGTTCGGAAGTGCACACGCACGTCCCTGCGTGCTTGGACTCTGCGCATGTGCAGAGGGTAAAAAACAGGTTACTTCCTGGTTAAAACCGGTTTAAAAGCCATCGCTACCGGTTCTCTACCGGTTCTCTATCTCTAGCCATCGCTACCAGTTTGACCGAACCGGTCTGAACCGGGAGCATTTCAACCCCAGTTAGCATTGTCCCTCTGTTTAGTGTCGCTGCATCCGTTGCAAAGAGAGGCTGCTTCTGGCAGACCTTGGGGAAAAAATGGAGTTAAAAATAGGAAGTCATCACAGCCCTTTCCAACACCTGAAGGGCTGTCACAGAGAAGACGGGGGGCGGGGACGGGGGGCTTCTGTTTGCCAACAGCTATTCTCCAAGGCAGGAGAAGAACCAATGGATGGAAGCTCCTCAGAGGGAGACCCAGCATGGAACGAAGGAGGGATTTCCTGACAGGGAGGACAATTAATCACTGGAACAGTTTGCCTTCTGAAGTTGTGGTTGCTCCATCATGGGAGGTTTTCAAGAAGAGATTGGACACCCGTTTGTCCAGAATGGTATAAAGATTCCTGACCTGGTGAAGTCCCTTCCAGCCCTCGGATTCTATGAGACAGATAAAATGCATATGATGGACAGATAGACAAGATAGAGGATGGATGGATGGGAGGGTGGGTGGAGGGAGGGAGGGAGGGAGGGATGGACAAATGGATGGATGGACATAAAGATTAATTAATGCAGTGGTGGGTTGCTCCCGGTTCGCACCGGTTCGCAAGAACCGGTAGTAAAAATTTGTAGTAGTTCAGAGAACTGGTAATAATATTGGCTGGCCATGCCCCCGAACAGTCCCCAGCCCGGTCGCCACTCGCTTACCCCGCCCACCTCATCAGAGGCTTTTTTTTTTTTTTTAACTTTTAAAAGCATTTTTTCTGCAACCTCTTCGGCCGAAGAGGTTGTAGGGGAAAAAAATGCCTTTAAAAGCTTCTGGCAATCCCAGCTGAGTTGCTGATCATCAGAGGCTCCTGAAAGCATCTTTTTCTGCAACCTCTTAAGGCTATAGGAAAAATGCTTTTAAATGTAAAAAAAAAAAAGTTGGCCATTCCCACCCACCCCCACCAAGCCACGCCCACAAAATAAACCACGCCTACAGAACCGGTAGTAAAAAAATTTAGAACTCACCCCTGAATCAATGGAACAGCTTGCCTCCAGAAGCTGTGGATGCTCCATCACTGGAGGTTTTCAAGAAGGGAATGGGTAACCATTTGTCCAGAATGATATAAGGACTCCTGCCTTCAACAGGGGTTGGACTAGAAGACATCTGAGGTTCTAGGATTCTATGAGACAGATAAGATGCATATGATAGACAGATAGACAAGATAGAAGATGCATGGATGCATGGATGGATGGATGGATGGATGGATGGATGGATGGATGGATGGACGGATGGCCATGCAGATTAATCAATGGAAAGGCTTGCCTCCAGAAGCTGTGGATGCTCCATCACCGGAGGCTTTTAAGAAGAGATTGGGCAACCACTTGTCTCAAATTGAATATGATCTCCTGCTCAAGCAGGGGGTTGGACTAGAAGACCTCCAAGGTCCTTTCCAGTCTATGATTCTATGATGATTCCATGATTCTATGAAAGGGGTGACTTTGGATTATGCTCTCCTTCAGCCCAACCTACCTTGCAAAGTTGTGGGAGGAATAAAATGATGAATAATCTCCAACTTGAGAAAAAACAGAATATAAATCTATAAAAATCACAAAGCAACAAATGAATCTTTTAAATATTAAAAACCTACTGGTTAAGGCACCAAGCTAGAAAGTAGGCGCCTTAGGCACGAAAGCCGGTTGGGTGACTTTGGGCCAATCACCAGGAGAGGGTGAGTTGTAGTTCCAGCTGTTACCGCACCAACCAAGCCTGGAATTCAAGCCAACCACGGATGCCCAGGTGGTCCTGGACCCTGGACCTTGGCTGTTGGGCATCTGGAGGGAGGTGGGCAGAGCCAACACCAAGTGGATCTCAAAAGCCAGCTAAATAACGGGTTAATGCCGGCAGTGACATGTGAAGTCTTGACATGATTTATTGGGGGGAATTTAATAATCGCTGGCTAGTAGTGAATTAATTAGCTCCTCCAGAACGATCCTTCCGATGTAAGTCGAGAGGATAAAGCATCCAGGCGAAATGCAAACAGTATAAATCAGAATTAGCAAAGGGGAAACTGAGCGTGGCTTGGAAGAAATGGAGAAATGGGGGTTTGTAACCCTTTTTGGAAGCTCAGATCCTTTCCTTTCCTTTCCTTTCCTTTCCTTTCCTTTCCTTTCCTTTCCTTTCCTTTCCTTTCCTTTCCTTTCCTTTCCTTTCCTTTCTTCCCGCCTTCCTCCTCTTCCCTCCCCTCCCCTTCTTTTTCTCTTTCTCTTTTCCTTTCACTTTCATTTTCTTTCAATTCCTTCTTTCCTTTCCTTTCCTTTCCTTCCCTTCCCTTTCTCTTTTTTCTTTCTCGTTTTCTTTCTCTTCTCATTTAGTTTTTTCCTTTCCTTCTTTTTTTCCTTTCACTTTCTTTTCCTTTCCTTTCTTCCTTCCTTTCCTTCTCCTTTCCTTTCCTTTTCTCTTCTTTTCTCTTTCCTTCCCCAATTTGCCTCTTCCTCTCTCCCTTCCGGGTGCCTCTCCTCTTCTTCCACTCCCTTCCTCTTCGTGCTCTCTCTCTCTCTCTCTCTCTCTCTCTCTCTCTCTCTCTCTCTCTCTCTCTCTCTCACACACACACACACACACACACACACACACACGTTATTTCTTTTTCCACCTTCAGCTGCCTCTGCTCCCAAGAGGGGTTGTTGTGTGTTCACTGGGGGGCTTCCAAGTGTGAGGGTGCTTGGAGCCTGGGAGGCAGAATGGCTGCAATATGAACCTAGAGATTAATTAATTTTCTAAAAGGTGTATCTTATTTCACAGGCAATTAATTTTATTAATTCAATTTATTTTTGTCCTGATGCTCTCCTTTTGGACTTTGGCTCCTGCTAAGCTTCTATACTCCTGCTTAGATTCACACAAATATATAGATGTCTTTTGGCTAAGATCAAACCTGTAGTACCTTGTTGTTTGTTGTTGTTAGTTACAAAGTCGTGTCCGACCCATCGTGACCCCATGGACAACATTCTTCCAGGCCTTCCTGTCCTCTACCATCCCCTGGAGTCCATTGAAGCTCACGCCGACTGCTTCAGTGACTCCATCCGGCCACCTCGTTCTCTGCCGTCCCCTTCTTCTCCTTTTGCCCTCCATCGTTCCCAGCGTTAGGCTCTTCTCCAGGGAGTCCTTCCTTCTCATTAGGTGGCCAAAGGATTTGAGTTTCCTCTTCAGGATCTGGCCTTTTAAAGAGCAGTCAGTGACATCTGTGACGCCTCAATTTATGGGGGCGGGGAATCTCTTGCATCTTAATTAATGGGGGGTGGGCAGTGTAGCATTTTTGTGTGAGATTTTTGCAAGAGATTTTTGTACGTATGTGTGCATTTTTCTTCTGTTCTTCCTGCACTCAGCTAAGTGCATCCCAGCCAGATTATTCATGTTTCCACAAATTCCACTAATCGGTGTCTTCCATCATACAGGTAAGTCGATCAATCAGAATAAAGCTGGAAGGGAACTTGGAGGTCTTCTAGTCCAGCCCCCTGCTCAACCTGGAGACTCTCTACAATTTGAGACACATGGATATCCAGGCTCTTCTTAAAAACCTCCAGTGATGAAGCACCCACAACTTCTGGAGGCAAGTTGTTCCACTGGTTAATTCTCCTCACTGTTGGGAAGTTTCTCCTTAATTCCAGGTTGCTTCCTTCCTTGATTAGTTTCCATCCATTGTTTCTTATCCAGAAGATAAAAGAGCCTTGGTAGTACAGTGGTCTAAAGCACCCTGTTATTAAGACCAGCTGCCTGCAATTACTGCAGGTTCGAATCTCGCCAAGGCTCAAGGTTGACTCAGCCTTCCATCCTTTCTAAGGTAGGTAAATTGAGGACCCAGTTTGTGGGGGCAATAAGCTGACTTTGTATAAATATACAAAAGGATGAAGGCTATTGCTTAGCGCATTGTAAGCCGCCCTGAGTCTCCGGAGAAGGGCGGCATATAAATCAAATTAAAAAAAGAAAAAAAGATGCTTTGGTAAATAAGTTTCCCCCTTCCTTTTTTGTGGCAGCCCCTTAAATACTGCTATCATGTCCCCCCTAGTCCTTCTTTTCTCTAGACTAGCCAAACTCAAATCCTGCAACCGTTCTTCATACGTTTTAGTCAGTGGTGGGTTTCAAAAAATTTTACTACCGATTCTCTGGGTGTGGCTTGGTGGGCGTGACAGGGGAAGGATACTGTAAAATCTCCATTCCCACCCCACTCCAGGGGAAGGATCCTGCAAAATCCCCATTTCCTCCCGATCAGCTGGGACTCAGGAGGCAGAGAATAGATGGGGGCACTGCCAGTCAGAATTTTTACTACCGGTTCTCCGAACTACTCAAAATTTCCGCTACCAGTTCTTCAGAACCTGCTGAAACCTACCTCTGGTTTTAATCTCCAGGCCTTTAATCATCTTAGTTGCTCTTCTCTGCACTTTTTCCAAAGTCTCAACATCTTTTTTCTAATGTGGTGTCCAAAATTGGATTCAGTATTCCAGGTGTGGCCTTACTAAGGCTTTACAAAACGATACTAAGATTTCACGTGATTTTGATTCTATGCCTAAGGATCGTATTAGCTTTTTGGGTTGCTGCCGCACACGGCTGGCTCAGGTTTAAGGGATCGTCCACTGGGACTCCAAGGTCCCTCTCACCTTTGCTGTTTTTGAGCCAGGTTTCATCTAATCTGTATTTCTACCTTTGGTCCTTGACTTGATTTGTTTAGTGACTATTTGAAGTTACAACGGCACCGAAAAAAGCAACTTACCACCGATTTTCACACTTACAACCGTCGCAGCATTCCCCCACGGCCACGTGAACAAAATTTGGACGCTTGGCATGTCTTCACATTAACAATACATGCAACAGGCACGCATTAACATGGTTCATATTTATGACGGTTGCAAAGTCCCGGGGTCACGCGATCCCCTTTTGTGACCTTCCGACAATCAAAATCAACGCAGAAGCCAGATTCATTTAACAACCGTGTTGCTAACTTTACAACTGGAGTGATTCACTGAACAACTGTGGCAAGAAAGATTGTAAAACGGGGCAAAACTCACTTTTACGACTGTCTCACGTAGCAACATCCATTTTGGGCTCAGTTGCGGCCGTAAGTCAAGGACTACGGTATTTGGTAATATTGATGAGAACTGAAATTTCCCACGGCCATCCTGTGAAGTCCCTCCATCACATTTATAGCCCTCCATAAATAGATACAGCTCCACCGTTAATACTGGAAACATCAGTTTTACAACCAAGCTAAATAAAAACAGTTTCACTCTCGTTAGCCTCCAGCCAATTTTCCAATATTGGTCGGACGATGCAATTAAACCGAAGAAAATGAATGCGCCAATAAAAAAAAAAAAAAAAACCACAGAAGGGGAATCAAAACTCCAGAACTTGATCGCAGCCCAAACGGTTTGGAAGCCAGGAAGGCTGGTGGGCAGGAGACCCGTCTCTCTTTTCACAAAGACATCTATTTCGTCAGCCTCCCAAGTTCTCTTTTTTGCCTGAAAGAATAACCCAGGAGATCGATCAGCGGAAGGGGAAATTGAACACGGAGACTGATGAAACTCCTGTGAAAAACCCATCCAGAATAGATGTCAATGCACACCTGAGTATGCAGTGGCAAAGAACAGGGGAGGAGAGGAGAGGAGAAGAGGAGGGGAGGGGGAGGGGGAAGGGAAGGGAAGGGAAGGGAAGGGAAGGGAAGGGAAGAGAAGAGAAGAGAAGAGAAGAGAAGAGAAGAGAAGAGAAGAGAAGAGAAGAGAAGAGAAGAGAAGAGAGAAGAGAAGAGTATGAAAAAGATAGAATGGAATGGAATGGAAGGGAAGGGAAGGGAAGGGAAGGGAAGGGAAGGGAAGGGAAGGGAAGGGAAGGGAAGAGAAGAGAAGAGAAGAGAAGAGAAGAGAAGAGAAGAGAAGAGAAGAGAAGAGAAGAGAAGAGAAGAGAAGAGAAGAGAAGAGAAGAGGAGATGGATAGGAGATGGATAGGATGAGGTAGGATAGGATAGGATAGAATTCTTTATTGGTCAAGTGTGATTGGACACAGAAGGAATTTGTCTCTGGTGCATAAGCTCTCAGTGTACATACAAGCAACAAGTGATAAATCATGATCATAATCATAAAATACAGTCATCATAAATCGTAAGATACAACACCCAGTTGTAAATGATGTATAGAATACTAAATAAAAGCAATCAACCAAAATCCTAAGATACAAATAACAAAGTGGTAGTCATAAGATGCTAAAGGAAATAGGTAATAGGAAAGGTGACAAGAATAATAGGTAATACAGACTTACTACATGGTTTGACATCCTAGAGTCTAAGACAGTGTTGTGGGAATTAGGTGTTCAGCAGAGTGTTGGCATGGGGGAAAAAACTGCCCTTGTGTTTAGTTGTTTTGGCATGCAATAAATATACGATGAACAGTTGCAGGAACTGGGCATGGCTAGTCCAGTAAATCATACGATCACCAAACCGGTTGTTAAACCAGGAGGATCCCACCACTGGTTTTAACAAACCACATCCCTGTTTGGTTTGGTGGCTGCAGTGCCTCAGATAGAAAGTCCCTACAGAGAATGGTGAGGACAGTGGAGAAGATTATAGGAAGTTTGCTTCCCATTATTCAGGATGCTGCTCATAAGTGCACACACCCACTTTACGGTCTGTTTCTGTTGCTCCCCTCTGAGAGGGGGTTTCGAAGTATTTCTAGCAGGATTCGTAGATTCTGCAACAGCTTTGTTCCCTAGGCCATCCATCTGGTAAACTTGCAAGATTCGTTTTTCTTGCCATGTACGTGTATACATCCAAACTAGACTTCATTGTTTCTCTGTGTCATAGAATATAGGTGGGTATATGCATAACTTTGTATTTATTTATTTATTTTGTCATGTTTTATGTAGTGTATATTGGAGGTGGTGACCCTTTGAGAGCTGTATGCAATGAAATTTCATTTTCATGTATGCCAATTAGTGTACATTCTATCATTGCATTGGCATCCTTCAGTCTCAAGAAACTATTTATTTATTTATTTATTTATTATATTTCTATACCGCCTTTCTCCCGTAGGACTCAAGGCGGTGTACAGTCAAGAAAAATATAGACACACAAACATCATAAAATTGCTAATTATTAATTAATTATTGCTAATTGCTAATTATTATTAACTATGGTATCGTGCTCTGGAAAGAGGTCCTAAAACAGCATCTAGTGTGACTCAAAAGGCCAATTCGAGAGTGGCCATCCCTTCCACACTGAGGGCAGATACATTCCGTCCCCTGCCCAGCTCCCAGATTTCGCTGGTTCCGGGACTGCCTCTTTGCCTCAGCCTGCTGAACAAGTGTCTCTTCGAATTGGAGAAGGTCATGCTGCGTCTTTAGCCTCCAAGCTGAACCATCGGAGGTCAAGTGTACATTCAAAGTGACAATGAAGTTATTCCAAGTCTAATGTCCATTTGCACTGGGTCACCAAGCAATGAGGAACATGAGCCGAGTATGGAAAAGCAAGGACATCGTGGCAACCGAATGTTGTCCAGAGCTGTCATCTTCCCTGGAGCTACCTCTCGTTGTGAAAGTTGGACCTTAAAAAAAGCAAGGCAGGAAGAAAATCGACTCGTTTGAGCTGTAGGGTTGGAGAAGGCGCCTGTGTATATCTTGGACAGCAAAGATGACCAACACACAAGTCCTGAAGCTCATGACACCACAGCTCATTGGAAGACAAATTCACAAAACTGCATCTCGCTTATAGTGACCGTGTAATGCAGGGGAATTCTCTGGAGAAAGCAATTGTGCTGGGAAGAGTTAGTGGTAAAAGGAAACCAGGCCGCCAAAGAACACAGTGGATGGACACCATCAAAGCCGACCCCAGCCAGAGCATAGAACAACTCAAAGAAGCAGTGCAAGATCAGAAGACATGGGGAGACCTACCCCATGAAATCACCACGAGTTGGACATGACGGAATAGATAACACCATCATCATGATCGTCATCGTCGTCATCATCTTCACTTATCTTCACCGGGCTTTGGAATCAGCTGCTGAAAAGTCAACATCTCCATGACCTCAGTTCTCCACCAAGAGAACAAGCACACCAAGGAAGATTTAGGAGAGGGAGAAAAAGTACATGAGATTTTTGTCAGCAACTTTCCATTTCTCCAAGCATCAAAGAAATGTTGCTGAATTAGGCAGAAGAGCCTTCCTCCAAACTCTTGCCCCATCGTCCGGTACTTTAGGAAGGCCCCAACAATGAGGAGGATGGAAGATGATAAGAAGCCTGGAGACTAATCATACAATGAACAGCTAAGGGAATGAAGAATGGCTAGCTAGCCTAATGAAGAGAAGGCTTAAGGGGGACATGAGAGTAGTTTCCAATATTTGAGGGCTTGTCACAGAGAAGACGGGGTCAACTTATTCTCCGAAGCAGGAAAAGAAGCAACAGATGGAAGCTCCTCAGAGGGAGATAAAGGAAATAAGGAGAAATTTCCTGACAGAATGATTGCTTTCAGAAGTTGTAGCTCAGTGATAGGTTGCCCCCGGTTCGGACCGGTTCCATAGAATCGGTAGTAAAACCGGCGGGAGGCTCCGCCCACTGACCGTGATGTCACCAGAAGCGATCGGCGCATGCCCAGAAGCAAGGCACGCGAGCTATTCCGCTGCGAACTGGTAGTAAAGGTAAGTAGAACCCACCCCTGTTGTAGCTGGTCCATCACTAGAGGTCTTCAAGAAAAGAGTGGACAACTATTTGTTTGGGATGGAATGAGGACTCCAGCTTTGGGAAGAGGGTTGGACAAGAAGACTTCCAGCTCTGTTATTCTACAATTTATCCACTAGCAATAGATATTCAAGACATGTTGTCTTTTGCAGTAGAAAATCTGTGGAATCACCTTGGATAATCTCCACTCCTCAATTGTTTTTCTCCACTGATTTATGGTAACCCTTTGAAATTGCCTGAACTTGCAACTGATCCATCAGTTTGAGATGCCCTGACTTTCTTTTCATTCTCCTAAGTGCATGGTCAAAATTCATTACTGGAATTCTGAGGTGCTGTCACAAATGTTACCTTCTTTCTTTGCTTTTCTAAAATATAATTTTACTAGCTGAATACCCATACTGTGCTATGAAACTGTGTGATCGGGCTTGATAAATTGACACTTACAGCTTGAAAATGAATGAGTAGTTACAATCGGCCTCTCCTATCCCCTTCTCCCCCTCAGGTGTGCCCCACAGAAGTCTCCCCTATCCTATTCCCTTCTCTCCCACAGCCTTGCCCCACAGAAGCTTCCCCTATCCTATCCCCTTCTTTCCCTCAGCCTTGCCCCACAGAAGCCTCCCCTAACCTATCCCCTTCTCTCCCTCAGCCTTGCCCCACAGAAGCCTCCCCTACCCTATCCCCTTCTCTTCCTCAGACTTTCCCCACAGAAGCCTATCCTATCCTATCCTACCCTATCCTATCCTATCCTATCCTATCCTATCCTATCCTATCCTATCCTATCCTATCTTATCCTATCCCCCTTCTCTCCCTCAAGCTTGCCTCATAGAAGCCTCCCCTATCCTATCCCCTGCTTGCTGCTGTGAAAGTAAAACTGAAACTGAAACTCCTCTCCTCTGCTTGTGTTTTGCATTTGGAACAGATTTCTTTTCAGGTGGGGAGGGGGAGTAGGACTCCTTAGCATCAGAGCCAGGAGTGGGTTCTACTTATCTTTACTACTGGTTCGCAATGGGAGCGCGCTTCTGTGCATGCCCAAATCACCCATGATAATGTCGTGGCAGGTGAGTGGAGCCTTCGGCCAGTTTTACTATTGGTTCTATTAAACCAGACCAAACTGGGGGCAACCCACCACTGATCAGAGCATGTTAATAATAATATAGGAAATACTAATGCTCTGATCATAATTTTGAAAAATCCTTTCTTAGTGAGTACCTAGAAGCCAAGAGGAACATACTTGGCAAATTTCAAGTTTGTAGGCTTTACAGTTCTGGAGATTTTGTGATGATGCATGAGTGGTATTTCACTTTTATATAGAGAGATTAAAAATTTGAAAAATAAGAGTAAAATTAATACAAACTAAAAAGGAAGGAAGGAAGATGATAGGAGGCTGGGACCGTGGGAAGGAAGAAGGAAGGAAGGAAGGAAGGAAGGAAGGAAGGAAGGAAGGAAGGAAGGAAGGAAGGAAGGAAGGAAGGAAGGAGGGGAGGGAGGGAGGAAGGAAAGAAGGAAGGAAGGAAGGGAGGAGATGGGAGGAAGGGGGAGGGAGGAGATGAGAGAGAAAGGGAAGGGAGGGAGGGAGAAAAAGAGGAAGGGAGGGAGAGAGGGAGGAAGGGAAGAAGGAAGGAAGGAAGGAAGGAAGGAAGGAAGGAAGGAAGGAAGGAAGGAAGGAAGGAAGGAAGGAAGGAAGGAAAAGGGTTAGAGGGAGAGAAAGTGCTCTCATGCCTAAGGCAGGACTAGAACTCACCATCTCCTGGTGATTGTCCTAGAGTTACCCAGCTGGCTTTCCTGACTCAGCTCAGGCAGAACTAGAACTCAGAATCTTCTAGTTTCTGCCCTGGTGCATTAACCACTAGAACTCTGGCATTTTTCCTCCCTGTAGTTCATCATCTTTTGTCCATACAGAAGTGCATCCTGTAAACTTTTATCATGAGAACCTGATAATCCGTCTGGTCGAGACACCTTTCCTGGTTATTCTTTTTTATAGCTCCGGTAACTTTCCTTCTTGTTATGGGTCCATCCTCCCTCTCTTTCCGTTCCTGTGTAGTTTGCACTAAATTTGGTTTCTTTAGATATTTATCTATTTTCTCTAAGAAGGTATCACCTCCTTCTTACCAGATGGAATAGTATTAATAAAATGCTTTTTGTATGGCAACACTATCTGTTAATACAGTGTTTCCCTCTTACAATTTCAATATCATTTTCTTTTCATTTTTTTTGTAATTTACATGCCAACCATTTCTCTGGTATGAACTCAATAGCTCATTTTTATTTCCATTTCTCTAACTGATGGCACAGATAACTGTCATTGTAAAAGCTTAATTTGTTGAGAAGTACTTAGCATCTCTGGAAATGTCTTTAATTTTTCCCCCCATCTCATCGCAAATAACTTGTTTCTAATAGAAAATATATGTAGCTCAGGGTTGAACTGTGAGATTTCTTGGTGCTTGGTGGATTATTTTCTCGCAGATGTTTCATTATCTGATTAGCACTGATACAACCACACTTGGAATGATGAGACCAATTCTGGTCACCATGATTCAAAAAAAGATGCTTAAAAAGAGTGCAGAGAAGAGCAACGAAGATGATTAGGGGATTGGGGGGCTAAGCTGTATGATAAAAAATCAAGGGAACTAGGTAAGTCTAGCCTAACAAAGAGAAGGAATAGGGGTGACATGATAGCAGTCTTCCAGTCCTTGAGAGGCTGATTAATCATTCTGATTAATCAATGGAATGGCTTGCTTTCTGGAGTTGTGAGTGGTCCATCACTGGAGGTTTAAAAAAAAAAAGATTGGATAACCATTTGTCCTGGATGGTACAGGGTCTCGACTCTGAGCAGGTGGTTGGACTAGAAGACCTCCAAGGTCCCTCCCAGCCCTAGCATTCTCTTATTCCATGATTCTATGGTTCTATGAGTCTGTGATTCTAGGATTCTAAAATTGTGTGATTCCAGGAATCTGTGATTGTAAGATTCTATTAGTCTAAGATTCTGTGATTCTGTAATTCCGTGATTCCGTGATTCCGTGATTCCGTGATTCTCTGATTCTATCTTTCTCTGATCCTCTGATCCTCTGTTTCCATTATTCTAAGATTATGTGATTATGTGATCCTCTGATTTCATGATTCTATGGTTCTGTGGTTTTGTTATTCTGTGATTCTGTGATTCTGTGATTCTAAGATTCTCTGATTCCATGATTCTAAGATTCTATCATTCTCTGATCCTCTGATTCCATGATTCTATAATTCTGTATTCTGTGATTCTAAGATTCTGTGATTCTAAGATTCTCTGATTATGTGATCCTCTGATTCAATGATTCTATGGTTCTGTTATTCTGTGATTCTGTAATTCTGTAATTCTATAATTCTGTAATTCTGTGATTCTAAGATTCTGTGATTCTAAGATTCTGTGATTCTGTGATCCTCTGATTCTATGGTTCTGTGATTCTGTGATTCTAAGATTCTGTGATTGTGTGATCCTCTGATTCCATGATTCTATGGTTCTGTGATTCTGTGATTCTTTGATTCTGTAATTCTCTGATTCCATGATTCTCTGATTCTATCATTCTGTGATTCTCTGGCTTTGTAGTTCTGTGATTCTGTGATTCATTTAAAGGATGAGGGCCAATTGCAGAAGGAGCCTGTTGCTACTCCTGCTCCAGGCAATGAAAGCATCTCAAATAGAGCCGAGGTGGCACAGTGGTTAGAGTGCAGTACTGCAGCTACTTCAGCTGACTGCTAGTTCAGCAGATCAGCGGATCAAATCTCACCGGCTCAAGGTTGACTCAGCCTTCCATCCTTCCGAGGTGGGTAAAATGAGGACCCAGATTGTTGGGGGCAATATGCTATTCAGTATACTGTCTTTGGTGTAAGCCGCCCAGAGTCCTCGGAGAGTGGGCGGCATAGAAATACGAATAATAAAATAAATAATAAATAAAATAAATAATAAATGAAGAAGCAGGAAAGAACTCAGAAGACAACTTACCTGGTGTCAAGCAAGACCACTCCTTAATCTTTGGTAGAAACAGAGTCCTTTGGTTCCTTAGTACTCGATGCTGAGGTAGAATAGAGTCAAGGACAGAGAGATTAAACACGACACTAATCAGGATTCTTGGTCTCAGTCTGATCTTTTTTTTAAAAAAAAAAAAAATCAGCCTTTGGGAAGAGAAATGTGTTTGTGGTCTTGTCTCTTCCTGTGCCAAGAAAATGGGTTTGAGGGAGGGGGAAGGGGAGCATAGCAAGGGGGAAAATATGTGGGATTCTCTTTCATCTTTTCGGTCTCTGCTAGTCAAGAGGATTCCCCCGCTGAGCTTATTGTCAGATCAAATGAAAGCAGGCAGAAGAGGAAAGATGGATTTGCAAGAATTTGGGGTTCAAACCCCTATGGAATCCCACAGCCTCCAGGATGAAAAAGAATGATGGATTATCTTTCTGAG
The DNA here is from genome assembly GCF_059756535.1 of Pantherophis guttatus. Classification (NCBI taxonomy): domain Eukaryota; kingdom Metazoa; phylum Chordata; class Lepidosauria; order Squamata; family Colubridae; genus Pantherophis; species Pantherophis guttatus. The sequence continues at coordinate 1,989,918 of NC_142064.1, forward strand.
TTTGAGGCCTGAAATGGTGGGGATGCCTGCCAAGAAGTCATAGAATAACAGAATAACAGAGTTGGAAGGGACCTTGGAGGTCATCTAATCCAACCCCCGGCTCAAGCAGGAGGCCCTATACCATTTCAGACAAATGGTTGTCCAGACTTTTCTTGAAAGCCTCCAGTTATGGAGGACCCACAACTTCTGGAGGCAAGCTGTTCCACTGGTTAATTATTCCAATTGTCAGGAAATTTCTCCTTAGTTCCAGGTTGCTTCTCTCCTATTGATTGATTGATAGATAGATAGATTGATTGATTGATTGAGTGAGTGAGTGAGTGAGTGAGTGAGTGAGTGAGTGAGTTAGTTAGTTAGTTAGTTAGTTAGTTAGTTAGTTAGTTAGTGTATGGCAAATTCATGGACTTACAGTGGTTCAAATGTTAATGTCCAATCCACTCAGCCATTCAAGGGCAGGATGGTCTACGTTGAAAAAAATCAGACATTGGGCCAGTATAAGCTCTTGATGGGCATTTGGACACAATGTGGTGGATATTTTGTCGAGGAGCACCACACTGTGACTGAGCCCACTTAAACAATGAGTCTTGGCAGACACCATGTTGGGTACGGATCCTGTTCAGAGTTGACCAATGCTGGCGAGGAAGGTCAAAACCTGGCACCTTTTCTGTAGGGTCATCTACGTAACTGCCTGTCTCTGGGCATTCAGCAGCCGATTTCGCTTTCCGCTGTGTGTCGAAGTTGACGTCGAAGTTGTTAGACAGCTGTTGAGCGAGTGCCAGAGAGGGCTTCCTGGATTTAAGCCTGCCAATGGATAGATGAGGAAGATCAGCGTGCACACAGGGAAAAGTGGGCTTCTCATAATTTTGCTGTGCTCCTTCACTTAAGGCTTCCTGCCTGTGTAGGGCTGGTGGTGCAAAGTGGCTCAAGACGGGGAGCCAGCAAGTAGGAGTAGATTTTATGCAACCGCTTATGAGCCTCATTCTATCATTTAGTTTAGCATCGATTTTGCTGGTGTGGCAGCTATTAAGCCAAACAGGGACGCAGTATTCAGTTGTGGGGTAGAGCAACCCTAGACCAGAGGTCTCCAACCTTGGCAACTTTAAGCCTGGAGGACTTCAACTCCCAAAATTCCCCAGCCAGCAAAACTTCCAGAAGTTGGGACTGGAAGTTCGCAAACGGGCCGTTTTCGGCCTCTGGAGGGCCTCCGGAGGGGTGGGGAAGGCTGTTTTCACCCTCCCCAGACTCCTAGAAAGGCTCTGGAGGCTGGGGAGAGAAAAAAATGGGCCTTCCCCACCACGCCCCAAGGCCCTCCAGAAGCAGGAAACAGCCTGTTTCCCTACTTCTGGTGGGCCCAGAAGGCCCGAAAATCAGTGGAGCTGAGCTTGCATGCCCAACGATATGGCTACGCACGCCACCTGTGGCACATGTGACATAGGTTCGGCAACACAGCCCTAGACCATTTCAGACCAATGGCTGCCCAGTCTCTTCCTAAATACTCCAGTGATGGAGCACCCACAACTTCTGGAGGCAAGCTGTTCCACTGATTAATTGTTCCAGGTTGCTTCTCTCCTTGATTACTTTCCATCTCTTGCTTCTTGTCCTGCCTTCAGGTGCTTTGGAGAATAGGTTGACCTCCCCTCTTCTATGGGGCAGAGCCCCTCAATCTTTCTCTTCTCTAGAGTAGCTAAACCCAGTCAGAAAAATCAAGATGAAATCAAAGCTTCCCCACATACACACCTGGCTGGCTCATCTGTGCATTTCCAAAAGTGCAAAGTTAGAGGAGACCACATTTTGATTTATTTATTTTTATTTTTTATTTTATTTTTCAATTTATATACCGCCCTTCTCCCTGAGGACTCAAGGCGGTGCACAGCCAGAATTAAGAACATGAAATACAAATATTAAAAACAATTAAAATATATATAAATTTGGCCCAAAAATTTAAATTTAGTATTAATATTTAATACTAAATTAAATTTAATATTACTCATGATAGTGATGCCACTATCATGAGTAATATTCCCCACCCAGCCACCCAGGGGCACAATGGCTCAGTGGATAAAGAGGCTGAGCTTTTTGGGGTTCGAGACCCGAGCACCGCACGATGGGGTGAGCTCCCATTCCTGGCCTCAGCTCTGGCCCACTTAGCAGTTTGAAAGCCTGTAAATGCAAGTAGATAAATAGGTACCACTTCAGCAGGAAGGTAGCAGCGTTCCCTGCACCTTTGGCATACAGGTAGTCCTTGACTTATGACCACACAACTGAGCCCAAAATGTCTCTTGCTAAGCGAGACGTTTGTGAAGTGAGCTTTGGTCCATTTTACGACCTTTCTTGCAGCAGTTCTTAAGTGAATCGCTGCAGCTGTTAAGTTACCGTGTTTCCCCAAAAATAAGACCCTGTATTATTTATTTATTTTTTTGAACCCTGAAATAAGCGCTCGGCCTTATTGCCATGCGCTCAAAAGCCTGGTTAGGCTTATTATCAGGGGATGTCTTACTTTGGGGAAAACAGGGTAGTAACATGGTTGTTAAGTGAATCTGACTTCCCCCTTGATTTGGCTGGTCAGAGGTTCGCCAAGGGGAATCACATGACATTGCAACCGTCATAAATATGAATCGGTTTTCAATTTTGATGATGTGACCAGGAAGGTGCAGTAACTTTTTTGCAAGAATGAAAAACCATCCTAAATCACTTTATTCAGTGGTGTTTGTACCTTTGAATGGTCACTAAGTGAAGTGTTATAAGTCGAGGACTGCCTGTATTGCCATGATGGCCATAGGACCACAAAATCTTTTCGGACAACGCTGGCTCCTTTGGCTAGCAAACAGAGATGAGCAACAAAATCCCTAGAGTGGGATACGACTGGACAAGTCAAACCTTTAGCTCACCACCCACTCATGCCTGACACACACACACAAACACACACACACACACAAACACAAACACACACACGGACACAAACAATCGCCGGTTAACATTTCTTCTACTTTCTTCCTGCATCTCATATTTTTTACGATGATGGATCTCTTGACGGCAGCGGCTTTTCCAGAGAATGAGAGCAGGCTGGTAATTAAAATCTGCCAAGGGAGAAATAAATCAAACAGGTATTTAAGAAAAGAAAAGGAAGGAGAACACCTCAAGGAAGGTAGACACGGTGGGGGAGGGGAGGGGGTGTTGAGCACCGCGGTGTGTAAAACACAAAGTCGTCAGTTTCCCTGCTGACGGATGGCGGATGGGGGGCCAAAGGTGGACATGTTGTTCTTTTTTTAAAAAAAAATGCTTAAAATGGATGGTTTTTAACTAGTGTTGGCTTTCTCACGTTGTCCTGCTGTATTCTTTTCACTCGCCAAATGCAAAGGTACCCCAAAAAAGCATTTAAATGAGAGCAATGGAGGTTGATTTGATTCAAAAGGGAAAGTACTGGAAATGCATTCTTGGCTACAAAGAAGAGGGGGGCTCAAGCTATTCTCCAAAGCACCTGAAGGCAGGAGAAGAAGGAACGGATGGAAACTAACCAAGGAGAGAAGCCACCTGGAACTAAAGGAGAGACTTCCTGACAGTGAGGACAGTGAATCAGTGGAACAACCTGCCACCAGAAGTTGTGGGTGCTCCAACACTGGAGGTTTTTAAGAAGAGACTGGACAACAGTTTGTCCCGGAAGGAATGAGGATGTCTGCTTTGAGCAAGGGGTTGGACTATAAGACCTCCAAGGGAGTAGTGGTTTCAAATCTCGGTGCTACCGGTTTGCTATCATTAGCGCACAGGTGTGTGCCCTCGCTTTGTGAGTATGCAGTGCTTCTGCACATATGCAGAAGCTTCGGTGCATGCGCAGAGCATTTTTGATGACGTCTAGGCAGGTGGGCGGAGGCTCCCACCACCGCCGCTACCAATTCGCCTGAACTGGAGTGAACCAAGAGCAACCCACCACTGCTCCAAGGTCCCTTCCAACTCTTCTGTTACTTCTATTACTTTGTCATTTTGTTATTCCATTATTGGCTTGCCCTGTCACTGTTGGTGGAAGTGTCATTTTCTGTCAGTTGTTTACAAGGGCAAGCCACCTGTATATAAAAACAGAGAGCAAATCCTCCCCTCCTCCTAGCACTGATGATGTAACCTATTTGGGACATGAAAAGTCTTCAGGAAAACAACCAAGCCCAGAGAGCACTGAGAACCCCATATCCTCCTCCTCCTCCTCCTCCTCCTCTTCCTTCTCCTCCTCCTCCTCCTCTTTGTAAACCCCACTTCCTTCTAGCACTGATGATGTAAGCTATTGGGGACATGAAAAGTCTTCAGAAAAATAACCAAGTCCAGAGAGCACCAAGGACCCCACATTCTCCTCCTCCTCTTCTTCTCCCTCACCACTCCCTTCTAGCACTGATGATGTTACCTACCTGGGTCATGAAACGTCCGCAAGAAAACCACCAAGCTCAGAGAGCACCAAGGACCCCACAGTCCACCCCTGAGCTGCAAATATCCTCCGTCAGTAAATATGTATATTTATATCGCAAGTAACACCAGAAGATGCCGGGAGCCATAAACCAAGAAGAATAACCTCTCAAACAGCCTCATCTATTAGACTCCGTTGCTGTTGTTATTCACTTCTAAATGCCGGGTTGCATATCTTTCTTCTATTATTTGTGTTAATCAATTAATGTATTCCACTCCCCTGCAGAGACAATTTAGCCATCAGCATCATTTTAGACCAAAATAGAAAAAAACTGAGAAATTGGGGAAACTGTGTCTTAATTTATAGAAAGGGCCTTGCCAGCCACGGCTTGAACCTCCCCTTAAAGCTGCCACAACTTCACTTAATTGGGTCTTGAATAACCTCCTGACTTTTTCCCTGGCGTTATTAGCCACATTAATTTATTTCTAAACGGGTTTCCTCCTTCCTCTTCTCCCAATATCCTTCAAGCTGCGGATCCTTCCTCCCGTGCCATTTCCTCTTTTGAAAACCTAATTTATTTCTCTCTCTCTCTTTTTTTTAATTTGTACTATTTCAACGGAGCGAAATAGCACAGTGGAAAATTAATTTTTAAAATAAATGCGGGGCCCGTTATCTTCTTGTTGGTTAAAAAAATAATAATAATTTTTTAAAAAAACCTCGAAGCTCTGCATCGGGCAGCATGGTTTGCAGCTGGAAAGGTCAGAGGTGGGGGAAAAAAATAGCTTTTTTAGCCATTGGGTTTAATTCTCCTGCTGCTTTGAAAAAAGTTCTCCGTATTTCTCTTATCCACACATCCCTTTTCCAGGATTAGAACTACCGGTAGCAGAATCTAAAGGGAAGAGTCAAAAAAGTCAAGATGGCAGTGTTCTGATCCAGCTCCCCAAACACAACAAACCCTCTGAAGTGAACTCAAAGATTCCTTTATGAGGAGTGCCAACAGCCCCGGCAAAAAGTTTCTCTCTCACTGCAGGCTAACAAGTCCATCCGGAAGGGAGAAGAATCGTTGTCTGCCACATCTATTCATCTCTGTTGCCTGCCTTTTATCCCCAGAACTAGGATGGGGCTTCGCTAGCAGCGGTGGCTCTTCCTTCCCAAGGACCGGCCCATAGATTTCCACTGCTCTCCTCTCCTCTGCCTTCTGTGCAGAGAGAAATTTTGCAGCCCAGCCGTTCCTCTTCTTCCTCATCAGCCACCTCCAGACCTGGGGTCTGTTGACTCTTCATCTGAGGGCTGACGGACAGCCCAGGATCAACTCTCTCTCTCTCTGACAGCTCCATTCCCTCTTCTCCCTCTCAGGTTGCCCTGATGCTGGCCCTGACTCCCACACCTCCTCCTCTTCCTCCTCTGATTCAGCTGCTGGAGGGGCTGGCAGCTGGCAGGCCACAACAGGGAGCCACGTCCACGTGATCAAGATTCTAGACTAATTCCCTGTTTGACTCCTTTCCCCAGCTCAGCCAGTCTCTAGCCTGACAATAAATAGCTCATGGCAGGGAACATACCTCTCTTTGTCCTTCTATTTCAAGCCCAGTTAAGTTTGGCCAGGTGCTTCAGAAAGCAAATGGCTCAGCACCGGCTTTTAAGATTTGATCCATAGACCATGAGCAGCTTCACTGCCAGAGAGCAGCTCTCTGCATCCTGAAAGGCAAAAACACAACAGGATTATTTATAACACGACTAGGTATTTGTAACAATACATGTCACATCAGCTTGTCTTAAAATTATTTCAATTACTGTAGGAAGCTGATTGGAAGGGGGGGCGGGTTTCAAAGAACTGTGTAATGGATGAGATTATTTTGCTTAATTTGCTGTTTTGAACAAGCTCTAAATCAGTCATGAGGACTATCCTCATCTGGCTGCAAAATTTTGGGCAGGCGGCACCAACATTCCACCTGGGCGGTGTGTCCAATTAAACAAAAGCTGATAGAAGAGAATGTTTGTGGCTCAAGGTTGAACTTTGGGGTCCTTGGTGCTCTCTGGACTTGGATATTTTCTTGCAGACATTTCATGACCCAACTAGGTAGCATCATCAGTGCTAGAAGGGAGTGGGGTGTGCAGAAAGCAGGGGGAGGGGGAGGGGGGGGCTGCTGAGAGGGAGAGGAAGAGGACTGTGGGGTCCTTGGTGCTCTCTGAGCTTGGTTGCTTTCTTGCGAATGTTTCATGACCCAGTTAGGCTACATCATCAGTGCTGGAAGGGAGAGGGATTTGTGGAGAGGAAGAGGAGGAGGAGAAAGAGGACGATGAAGAAGAGAAGGGTGGCAAGACGGTGGGATTTTTGGTGCTCTCTGAGCTTGGTGGTTTTCTTGCAGACGTTTCATTACCCAAGAGGAGGAGGAGGAGGAGGAGGAGGAGGAGGAGAACTATGGTGTCCTGGGTGTTTTCTCAACTTGGTGGTTTTCTTGCTTGCAGATGTTTCATTACCCAAGAGGAGGAGGAGGAGGAGGAGGAGGAGAGAACTATGGTGTCCTGGGTGTTTTCTCAACTTGGTGGTTTTCTTGCTTACAGACGTTTCATTACCCAAGAGGAGGAGGAGGAGGAGGAGGAGGAAGAGGAGGAGAAGGAGGAGGAGGAGGAGGAGGAGGAGGAGGAGGAGGAGGAGGAGGAGGAGGAGGAGGAGGAGGAGGAGGATGAGGAGGAGAGAACTATGGTGTCCGGGGTGTTTTCTCAACTTGGTGGTTTTCTTGCTTGCAGATGTTTCATTACCCAACTAAGTTATATCTACAGTGTGAGGGAGTTTTGGCTTTACTATTTATACACAGTAGCTTGCGGTAAATGTGTGTGCGTGTATGCACACACGCACAAACAAACATATATGCACACTCATGCACATATACATAATAAGAATCCCACCAAAGTTAGATGAATTTTGAGGGACACCATGAGGATGTTGGAACAATAATCCCCATGCTAAATTGCTGCACTTTCTACCTCATCCCCATTTAAAATCCGCTTTCTGCTCTTGGCGTGTGGATTATGTGAAGAACTCAAAAGCTAAACATTTCGGCTTCCTCCTCCTGCGATAAGCTACGTCTGGCATTATCTACTGGAAAAGGGAGCCCAACATGGCATCCCTGGTGCTTCCATCAAATGCCACCTCCCTTCACCCAGCTGACAAATCCAGCAGATTCGGATTCTTCTCCCCAAAGTGTATTGCAACCTTTTCCGTCAAGACCGCAGATTTATGGCACCTAAACCTTGAGTAGGTCAGGGCCTGTTTTGTTTTTTTGTTGTTTTTTCTTTAATCCAAGTTCTGAATGTGGCATCCTGGGTGTTGCATTCAATAATATCAATTGCCCGGCAGGACTCACAAATGATGTTTCATTGGGCAGAGTAAGTTCTACCAATCGCCCGAGCTCTTTATCCTTCAAAGATAAATGCAGGAATTTATCGCAGGAAGCGATCTGCAAAAGGCTGATTGATGGTTGAAGCCATTTCTTCCTGCAATCTGCTTAGATTAGGTGGCTGGTGGGACTCTACAATCAGACGTTCCCCATTTCCTTCACAGCCAGACGTTCCGAGGCAGCCAGCGGTTTTATTTATTCATTATTTATTTATGTAGCAAAGAAATGGATATGGACACCCGTGAACCAAAGGAAATGCTGGGTGGTGCGTAATTGTGGTTTTCTCTGGAGGCCAAGCTAGGCAGGAGAGGCTGAAGCATACCAAGAAGAGGCTGCATTGCAATCAACCTCTCCCGATCATTCCTTTATTGTTGTTCTCTCTTCTACATGGATGGAATATCATATTTAGTATACTGAGCAATGCATTGGAAGAAGGACTGGCAGCAAGAGAGGAGAAGATTCGTAGCTCAAGGTTGAACGAGGGCTTGGTGGTTTTCTTGCAGAGGTTTCATCACCCCACTAAGTCAGTGCTGGAAAGGAGGGGCTTGGCTCTCTTTTTATATGCTAGTGGCTTCCCCACTCAGGGTTGGTGGGAGCATTCTTGGTGGTTCCTTGATTAGACTGTTATCTGCTGTATGGTTGTTGGTCTGAGTCCATAATTCCTCAAATGGGATATTGTGTTCCGCCTTCTAACACCGATGTTGGTCTTGGATGGATGGATGGATGGATGGAAGGAAGGAAGGAAGGAAGGAAGGAAGGAAGGAAGGAAGGAAGGAAGGAAGGAAGGATGGATGGAAGGAAGGAAGCATGGATGGATGGATGGATGGATGGATGGATGGATGGATGGAAGGAAGGATGAATGGATGAATGGATGGAAGGAAGGATGGATGGATGGATGGATGGATGGATGGAAGGAAGGAAGGATGGATGGAAGGAAGGAAGGAAGGATGGAAGGAAGGAAGGAAGGAAGGAAGGAAGGAAGGATGGATGGATGGATGGATGGATGAATGGAAGAAAGGATGGATGGATGAATGGATGGATGGAAGGATGGATGGATGGATGGAAGGAAGGATGGATGGAAGGAAGGATGGATGGAAGGAAGGATGGATGGATGGAAGGAAGGAAGGAAGGAAGGAAGGAAGGATGAAAGGAAGGAAGGAAGGAAGGATGGATGGATGGAAAAGGAAGGATGGATGGATGGAAGGAAAGATGGATGGATGGATGGATGGATGGAAGGAAGGAAGGAAGGAAGGAAGGAAGGAAGGAAGGATGGATGGAAGGAAGGAAGCATGGATGGATGGATGGATGGATGGATGGATGGATGGATGGAAGGAAGGAAGGATGGATGGATGGATGGAAGGAAGGAAGGATGGATGGAAGGAAGGAAGGAAGGAAGGAAGGAAGGAAGGAAGGATGGAAGGAAGGAAGGAAGGAAGGAAGGAAGGATGGATGGATGGATGGATGGAAGAAAGGATGGATGGATGGATGGATGGATGGAAGGATGGATGGATGGATGGATGGATGGAAGGAAGGAAGGATGGATGGAAGGAAGGATGGATGGAAGGAAGGATGGATGGATGGAAGGAAGGAAGGATGGAAGGAAGGAAGGAAGGAAGGAAGGATGAAAGGAAGGAAGGAAGGAAGGAAGGAAGGAAGGATGGATGAAAGGAAGGAAGGAAGGAAGGAAGGAAGGATGGATGGAAAAGGAAGGATGGATGGATGGAAGGAAAGATGGATGGATGGATGGATGGATGGATGGATGGATGGATGGATGGAAGGATGGATGGATGGATGGATGGATGGATGGATGGATGGAAGGATGGAAGGATGGATGAATGGATGGAAGGATGGATGAATGGATGGAGGGATGGATAGTTAGATAGATAGATAAGAGAGAGAGAGATGGAGATGGAGATGGATAGAGAAAGAGAGAGAGAGAGAGATCTCACAGTCTCCTGGTTTCTAGCCTGCTGCTATAACCACTAGACCCAACTGGCTCTCATTAATATTCTCATGATCCAGATCACAAAAATATTGTCTAGGTATCACAGCGACACAAGAGGTGGCTTGCTAGCCTATGAAAAAAATTTTGCACATGCCTTGTCGTATGAAGTGGATAAAGCTAGGCGCACAGCATACTTTCTGGAAGCCATAATTCAACTTTCTTCTACAAGGGATTCCATTGTTAGGAAATGTTTTTGGTTTTAATGCTAAAGAGGTATTCACTTAACAACCGTGGCAAGAAAAGTCGCAAACCGGGACCAAACTCACTTAACAAATTTCTCACTCAAGCAACATAAATTTTGGGCTCAGTTGTGGTTGGAAGTCAAGGACTGCCTGCACCACACATGTTCATTAAAATGAAGTCTGATGACAGAAGGGGCGTAAATTTTAAGATGTGAATAAGGAAAAAGTTGTTTGGAGTTCACGAAGGGACAAACCAATTAGCACTAACAAACTTCCTTTTATCAGGAGATCTTCTCCAGGCATCCCATCCTATCAATTATTTTTTTCAGTTTAGGAATGTTAGAAGCCATCAATCCATCCACTCGCCAAGAGTTTGAAAAGCTCATTTAGAAGAGAGAGAAAAAGAAGTCGGATTAAAATACAAAACAACCATGTTACTTAGCAAGTATAACAATACTACGAAGCCCGTGTTATGCGTACAAATAGCCTCCACGTATGACCACAATGGAGCCCAAAATTTCTCATGCTGAGCGAGACCGTTGTTAAGTGAATTTTGCCCCATTTTGCAGCCTTTCTTGCCACAGTTGTTAGGTGAATCACTGCCGTCGTTAAATGAATCACACGGTTGTGAAGTGAATCTATTTTCCCTCCATGTCAGAAGGCCCCAAAAGGAGATCCCATGACCCCAAGTCACTGCAACCGTCGTAAGTACATGCCAGTTGCCAAGCCTCTGAATTTTGATCACGTAACTGGAGGGGGATGCTGTAACAGTCGTAAGTGTGAAAAACAGTCATAAGTCCCTGTTTTCAGTGCCGTTGAAACTTCAAACGGTCCCTAAACGAACTATAATAAGTCAAGGATCACCTGTACTACAAAGTCCATCTTCTGTGGCCCTCAGTACCAAAACTTGCCTTCGGAGGTTGTGGGAGCTTCATCACTGGAGGCTTTCAAGAAGAGATTGGACTGCCATTTTTCAGAAATGGTGAACGGTCTCCTGCTTGGGCTGGGGGTTGGACTAGATGACCTCAAGGTCCCTTCCGTTAATCTGCTAAATCTGTTAATCTGTTAAATCTGTTAAAACAAGCGCAGGAATTTTCGTTCTAAGATTTTAAAGGGTTACAATCGTACCATTGCAGCTGCTATTCTTTCGAAAGGTGAGTCCCGTTCAGACTGATTATGTTTCCAGCCTACACGTGGCACACACCTTTATACATCTGTGACAATTTATCAGGCGTTAAATACCAACGATACATCATCTTGTAAAAATTCTCCTTCAAGTTATAAATCAATGTTACTTTCAGCCTAGGCCCCGATGTCAGAAAGCTAAGAAATATTAGGATCGGGTATGTAACTTTAATTCTGAGCATTCTCGAAATAAACGTATAATTAAAAGCAGAGATTTTTCTTCTAGGTTTGATGGATCAACTGTTTGCAACAAAAAACATGGGGCTTTGTTTTTTTTATATATATATGTCAGGGTTTCTCTCAGCCTTGGCTACTTCAAGATCTGTGGACTTCAATTCCCAGAATTCCCCAGCCTCCACAGCAGGAATTCTGGGGATTGAAGGCCACAGATCTTCAAATTGCCCACAGTATTATATGGGCTAATGGCATCAAGGTTTTTTTTTTGTATGCATAGAGATGGAAAGAAGGAATAAATTCTCCCAATAGGAAGATGGATGGAGAAGTTCATGGAGTTGGCTGAGATGGTAAAATTGACAGTTTTGATTAAAAACAAGACTTTATCCCTAAAATAGAGCAGAACAGAACAGAATTTAAAAAATAGAATAAAAATATGGAATAGAATGGAATAGAGTAGAGTAGAGTAGAGTAGAGTAGAGTAGAGTAGAGTAGAGTTGAAATATGGAATTAGAATAGAATAGAATAGAATAGAATAGAATAGAATAGAATAGAATAGAATAGAATAGAATAGAAATATGGAATAGAGTAGATAGAGTAGAGTAGAGTAGAAATATGGAAATAGAATAGAATAGAATAGAAAATAGAATAGAATAGAATAGAATAGAATAGAATAGAATAGAATAGAAAAGAATAGAAAAGAAATATGGAATAGAGTAATAAAGTAGAAATATGGAAAGAATAGAATAGAATAGAATAGAATAGAATAGAATAGAATAGAATAGAATAGAATAGAATAGAATAGAATAGAATAGAAATATGAGATAGGACAGGACAGGACAGGACACTAGACGAGACGAGACGAGACGAGACAAGACAAGACAAGACAAGACAAGACAAGACAAGACAAGACAAGACAAGACAAGACAAGACAAACTTCCAGTGTTGCAACATCCACAACTTCTGGTGGCAAGTTGTTCCACTGATTAATTGTTCTAACTGTCAGGAAAGTTCCCTGAGGATGGGCTCCAGGATGAGTCCAAAAGCTTGGAAGACAAAACCTCTGGTCTCGGTGACCGACCCAGATTGGAAACCCCCAAGGTCCCTTCAAGCCCTAGGATTCTGTGCTTATATAATGAAGAGCACCGATGGTAAAGCTTGCTGGCTGGGGAATTCTGGGAGCTGAACTCCCCATTTCTTAAAGCTGCCAAGGCTGAGACACACCAGGGTGCCCAATCTCCTTCAGGAAAACTCG